>NW_022631118.1:2428038-2692588 GCF_010015895.1 Lontra canadensis | reverse complement strand
AAAAAAAAAAAAAAGAAATGCTGTCATAGTCCTCACAGCAGAGCTACCACCCATGGAGAAGATGCATTGTGACCAGATTCCCAGTGAGTCTTGTGCACTCTAAAATTTAGGAGCACAGCTCTACACCATTATAAAAATGTTCTCTGTATTTTTTTTTTTTAAAGATTTTATTTATTTATTTGACAGAGAGATATGGAGAGAGCAGATAGAGGGAGAGGGAGAAGCAGGCTCTCTGCTGAACAGGGAGCCCAACACTGGTCTCGATCCTAGGACCCTGCGATCATGACCTGAGCCTCAGGCAGTCGATTGATGACTGAGTCACCTAGGCGCCCCTGTTCTCTGTATTTTTATATTTTCTTTCTTTTTGGGGGGAGATAAGGAGAGGGAGGAGACTCCGTTTTCTTCCCCCAGCCGTATCGTGCTATAATTGGCAAATAAAATTGTACATATTTGCTTTTTTTTTTTTTTAAGATTTTATTTATTTGACATAGAGAGAGACAGCGGGAGAGTGAACACAAGCAGGGGTAGTGAGAGGGAGAAGCAGATTCCCCGCTGAGCAGGGAGCCTGATGTGGGGCTCAACCCCAGGACCCCGGGATCGTGACCTGAGCCGAAGGAAGATGCTTAACGATGGAGCCACCAGGTGCCTCCAAATTGTTCATATTTAAAGTGAAGATTTGATACATGGCTACATTGTAAAATAATTACCACAATTAAGTGAATAACACATCACCTCATAAAATTACCACTTTTAAAATTTTTTTCATGTTTTCTTAATTGACCTGGTGAAATTATAATGCAGTACTTTTCTTGCAAAGAAAAGTTTGGGAGGTTTATCTAAATGCCTCGTTAACCTCTGAAAACAGCATTTGTGCTTGAGACCAGACAATAATCTTCCTAAGAACACGGACTCCTGCCGCTGCTCCTTGTCTTCACTCCGCCCCCTCCCGGCGCCGGGTCCTTTGTGTGGTGCAGAATAGGGATCTCCTCAATCAGTGGGCACCAAAGGCAATGGCAGAGGTCACTAGAGAAGTTCTTTTTGTACTTATTTTTATCTAAAACAGAAGGTGGGCCTTATTAATATGTCTTTTATTTCTATTTTTTAAAAAGATTTTATGTATTTATTTGACAGAGAGATCACAAGTAGGCAGAGAGGCAGGCAGAGAGAGAGTGGGGGAAGCAGGCTCCCTGCCGAGCAGAGAGCCCACATGGGGCTCCATCCCAGGACCCTGAGATCATGACCTGAGCTGAAGGCAGAGGCTTAACCCACTGAGCCACGCAGGCACCCCCTATATGTAATATTATAGATATTGATGATATTGAATATAATTTAGTAATGAATATACATACTCAAAGTATGAATGTTGGAAAGTTTTTAATGATAGTACTTCATTAAATGAAATCCCAAGTATTAACCATGTGTATATATCCTGAAAGGACCCACAGGATTTGGGAAAATTGTCACATGCTCTGTCTCCAGAGTTGAAGATATTTGAACATAATGGCATTTTCAGATGGAAGGAACATAAGCTTTCCTTACTTTACATGTGAAGAAACTAAGGCCCAAACAGCAGAAATACTTTTCAAAGGTCCTGATATTAGGAATTAGGATAATGGTTTCCCATGTTATGCTTCGGTTTTCTTTTCATTGTTCCTTTGGCTTCTGAATGCCTTCTGAGATATCTAGAGGTTCCATTGGGGTCCTTAGAGGCCAAAGATGTGGGTGGGAGGAGGAAGGATGATAGGAAGGGGTTCTGGTAGCCTGTCTCCTATCTGAATATTTTTACTTTTAGGTGTTTTAGAAATAGATGACTGCTTTCATACATAACGCATTCCTGCAAACATGTGGACTTCTTAAGAGAAGTCTTACTTGCTGGAAGCGGGATTCTCGTTTGTCTTAAAGAAGCATGCCAGAGTGGTACATTCAAAAGAATGTTCTAACCATTACTCTAGGATAAAAATATTATAACACTACTGTCATGGTTCAAGACATTTTTGGAGTTGCCTTAGGGAAGAGTTTATGAAATATACACAAATAATCAGTTGTATTAGTATTTAAGCTTTGTTTTGGAATAGCAATTCTATTACCTATTTTAATTATCCTTTTTCACACCACTTCTTTCAATGATCAGGTATTTACTAAAATTCTAATTACATCCTCAAAGAATATCTTCCATCATTTAAAATAAAGTCATTTTGGAAAAAAAAAAAAAAGATCATAGACTTTTTACATAGAGGAAAATGTAAAGATTTCCAAAGAAGAGCTTTGAACAAAGACAATGTTCTGTCTGAGTTACATTTGGAAAAGCAATTAATTAAGTGCTTATTTATTTCAAACCATGCGGTGGGTTCCAAGGCTACAAAAATAAAAAATATATGGTCCTGCCCCTTCCTGGTGCACACTGCCCAGGGGAGGAGAAAGAGAGCTTTAAATATGAATCACAATGTAGGGGTACAGCCCTCACTGTGTTAGAGAATAAATGAAATTCCAGAGAAAGAAGAGATTATTTCAGCCTGGTTGGTATTTAGTCAAGGACACAGGCCATGGGAGGGCCTGTAGATGGGCCTGTAGATGGGATGGGTAGAAGTGGTTTTATCCATTGTCTTTGAGTTGAAAGGCATTTTTATAGGTGTAAAGGAAGTTCTAGATTAAGGGACCAGTGTGAACTCTGGTGTGAAGTCAGTAAAATGCATGGATACATTTGGAGAAGGGGGACTAGGTAGTGTGACCAGAATGCGGGTGGTGGGGCAGTTTACGCCTCTGGAGGGTAAGCTCCATGAGAGCGGGGACCTCAGTTACATCCTTGTTCCCTGCAGAAGTACCTGGCCTATAGCAGGTGGTCAGCACAAGTGCTTACTGGTATAATGGGAAGATGGTTGCAATTACATTACAAAGAGCCTTCACTTTTTGTTAAGATGTTTGGACTTTATCCTGTGGCCTTTGAAGGTTTTTGATGAAAGATATGACAATTTGAGGATGGTTTTCAAAATGTGACTCTGGCTGTGGGACAGAGCTATCCTTCTAATTCTTTCTTTCTTTCTTTCTTTCTTTCTTTCTTTCTTTCTTTCTTTCTTTTTTTTTTTTTTTTTAAAGATTTTATTTATTTATTTGTCGGAGAGAGGGAGCACAAGCAGGGGGAGCAGCAGGCAGAGAGAGAAGCAGGCTCTTGGGATCCTGACCTGAGCTTAAGGCAGGCACTTAACCCACTGAGCCACCCAAGCGTCCCCTTCCAATGTTTTACCTAAAGAGCTTGTCTGCTTCAGTAGGTTGGAGAGGGCCCCATCAGTTTCCTTTTCTGACAAACTCACAGGTATTGCTGATACTGCTGGTGGCCTCACTTTAGTGGTAAGGGGAGAATGGATCTGACCATTTTAAAAAGGAAGTTTCCAGGAACAATACTAAGCATGATGCCTTTGGAAATCTAAGAGGCTGTATTTTGGATTCAAAAGATGAGACTAAAGCTGTTTTGATGTTTAAAATTCTGTCTCCCTTCAAAATATGCTCCTAAGTTTGCTCATTTTTGTTCTTTTGTTTTTGTTTATATCTTAAAGAAATGGGTCGCTTCCTGTGGCTTACAGGTAGGAATTTGAGACCCTCATGAAATATGTCAGAAGGGTTCTCTGTTGGTAAGGAACCTTTGTTAATTGCAGAATGAGGAAAATGCAATCCCTGTGGTAATGGTATTTAGAAAGTTTTAAAATGAAGTGCCTTTTGAAAAAATTATTAATGAGCTCGCTTTGATGTTTGGTCCCTTTCCATTGTCTTTTACATTTGTTTGTGATACAACAAATATCATGGCCTTTCTTTGTGAAAATGTGGAACATCAAGTCTGTATGCCCTGGTACTATACAGAAGTTATATAAAGTGATATAAAGTGATTCAAATAGGTCCTAAAATGATTATGTAGTCTGGTAGGGAAGATAAAACAAGCAGATTAATGTTAACGACTATATATCATAGTGTGTGTGTTTGTATAATATATATAGATACATAAATAGGATATTTCACTTTTTAGATCAGATAGAATGTGACAGTTTTACCACAAAAACAAGACAGATAACATGTTATGTATATTCAGGAAGAAAGATAAGGGAAGATTATCAGGAAACTGACCAGTCTTGTTTTGTTCCATATTAGCTATCAGAGGAAGCCCAGGCAGTGCAGCCTGTCTTTCAAAGTCAGGCTCCCCTAGCTTTAGCGGATCAGAGCAGGTGAAGAGTAGAACCTTAGTTGGGACTTAGTAAACGTGAGAAGCTTCGGGAGATGACGCCCATGTGTCAGGGATGCTGTTTGAAATAGCAAACTGTGGTCCAAAGAGAGTCAGGCTAGAGATGGGAATCTGTGTGCTCTTTACTTTTAAGCGATTATTGTGTGAAGTGATTTAAAATTGCTGAGTGAAAGGCTGTTAAGATCGAAGAAGAAATAGAAGAGGATGGAACTTGGAAAAGATCAGCATCAAGGTGTGTTGAATGAGAAAGTGAAAAGAGGGAAGGAAATGGGAAAGCAGGAGAGCACTGCAGAGGTAGGGAGGGGGGACTTCTTCAGGGAAGGGGAGTTAGTAGTTTTTGCTGGAGAAGTTACTAAGAGTGAGAACTAAAGAATGTATTATTAGTGATTTATGAGAACAAATACATTTCCTGAAAAATGTGTAGGTGCCTCTACAAAGTCTAGAGTGGGAATAAGTAAAACTATGTAATAAGTAAAACTGTTAACATTTTGTGACTATTGCTGTTAATTTATTTGTAAGTTGTGTGTTTTATGGAGCCTTAGAAGCCTATAGGTTTATAGGTCTCTGCAGAAGACCTTTTGTAGTTTACAGTCTCCTTGGCTCTGGATTCCAATCCTGATTTCAGTATTTCAGCAGTAGTTATGCCAAATATACATTTAAAAATCTTTATATGGAGGCCGAAACACTTGGAGTCATTCTTGACTGTATTTCACATCTCACAGACTACCCACCAGCAAACTGTGTTGCATCTACCTTCAAATGTATCCCAAATATGACCACTTTTCACCATCGTTGTTGCTACCACCCTGGGCCACAGACTCGCTCCCCTTGCCTCTACTGCAGAAGCTTCCCAGCTGCTGTCAACTACTAAAGATCCCCTTTCAGTCTGTTGTCAGCCCTATTGCTAGAGTGATTCTTTAAAAATGTAAATCACATCTGGCCCGGGGCTGGCTCTGTTGGTTGAGCACACAACTCTTGATCTCCTGGTTGAATTCAAGTCCCACTGTTGGGCGGGCATGGAGCTTACTTCAGAAAAATGTAAATCAGATTATGTCACTTCTTTGTTCAAAACCCTTCCAGTGGCTTTCCCTCTCCTGCTGAAATAAGAGCTGGTATTATGCTAAGAGAAATAAGTCAATCAGAGAAAGACAATTATCATATGATCTCTGATATGTGGAATTTAAGAAACAAAACAGAGGATCATAGGGGAAGAGAGGAAAAAATAAAACAGACAAACAGACAAACCTTCAGAGACTCTTAATCATGGGAAACAAACTGAAGGTTGCTGGATGGGAGGGGGTTGGAAGGATGGGGTAACTGGGTGATGGATTTTAAGGAGGGCACGTGATGTAAGGAGCACTGGGTGTTATATACAACTGATGAACCACAGCTCCCGGTACCTCTGAAACCAATAATACCTTATATGTTAATTAATTGAATTAAAATTTAAGAGGTTTTTTTTTTTTAAGATTTTATTTATTTATCTGACAGAGATCACAAGTAGGCAGAGAGGCAGGCACAGAGAGAGGGGAAAGCAGGCTCCCTGCTGAGCGGAGAGCCCAATGTGGGGCTCAATCCCAGGAGTCTGGGATCATGACCTGAGCCGAAGGCAGAGGCTTAGCCCACTGAGCCACCCAGGTGCCCCCAAATTTAAAAGGTTTTTTTTTTTTTTTTTTTAAAAGAGGCCCTCAACATAGGGGTTTGTAAAAATAAGAAAAGATTACAAATAAATAAATAAAAATTTGAAGGAAAAAACCCCTGATGTTCTTATATAACCTCTGAGGCAAGCTGGCCTCACTACTGGAAGCATGCCGCCCGCACCCCCTCCCCCAACCTCAGGGGTTTTTGCACTTGTTCCTTCAGCGTGGAATCATCTTCCTTCAGATATTTTTGGGGATTGTTCCTTCCCTTCCTTCATATCTTCACTCAAATGCACCTTCTCAGAGCTGCCTTCCTTGTCCCCTGCCTATTCCCCATCTGTGACTTGACTGCATGTTTCTGTTTTATTTTTATCTAATTTGTCTCTCACGTACACTAGAATGTATGATCAACGAGAACAGAATTTTTGTCTTACTTTATTCACTGTAGAATCTCCAGTGCCTACATGGTCCTGGCACATGGTGGGTGAACAATAAAAACGTGCTGAATGAAGGAATACCATCTTCTCCTTCCCCAGACTGGCAGTATTTTGGTACAGACTTTGTTAGGCACCTTCATGCATGTGTGGGACTTGGCTTTCTTTATAGATCTGGGTCTTTCTTTATAGATGTGGTAAAAGTTCTCCTTCCTCCACAGCTGCTCAGTCAGCTCCCTCTGCCCACTCAGAAGTTACTCATCCTCTAGGTTGTGGGCTGGCAGCATGGTGTAAATTGGCTTTGGCAAAGTTAGAGGTGCATGAAGGCATGTTGGGATTTGAATATGGTAAAATTTTTAGAGTAAGGGAAGATATTAAAATCTCTTTCATTTTGGTAGGCAACATTTGGTACTTTATTTTGGAGTTAATCAAATTTATCAAAAACTAAACTAGAGAGACATTAAAGGAAATCTCCAGCAGTGACCATGCAGTCTCTGGAAGGGGCTATGTATGTCCTGTAAGAAAATGTGGGAAGATGCTGCCCTGTTTGGAGGAAAAAGAGAATGGGAACACACTTGGGCTAACTGGGGTGTCAGTTTTATTTTCTGAGAGAGAATTCTTTGAGTTGCAGGCATTTGGGGGCTAGTAGACTTTCATTTTGGACAAATCAAGGTTTAACATCTATTCTTTTCTACTTATTTGTGGTGAGATATTTAGTTCCAGAACTATGTTCTCTTTGAGGAAATTGTTTCCAGTAATAATTCTTGACGAGTCTGCCTCTCTCACCGAAGTCTAGACTAGTGTCTCTTTTATGTGGAAAGCATCTTACCTTTAGGGCATATCAGAAGCCCTTGGAGTTTATTTTTACAAATGACTCTGTGTGTGTGTGTGTGTGTGTGTGTGTGTATAGATGTATCTTCAGAGATTTTAATGCAGTAAACTTGTAAACTTCTATGACCGTGAATGAGAGACAAATGAAACTAAACCAATAGTAGAGATTTTAAAAAATGATGTAAGCTTATGGTCATTTGCTTTTTGCTTATTAAAAATTAGAAAATATATATAAAACAATAACAAAAACTATCTGAAGTCTTCTCTTCTGCCCACAAAATGACTTACTAGTTTTAGTATATAGGCTTCAGTTTTCCATACAAATATATAATACATCACAAAATATATATATATGATAATATTTATGTATTGTTACATATACAGATTTTTATATGCACTATGTATATAAAAAATGGAATCACACATATGAACAAAACTGGAGTAAAAGCATATGTATTGCCTACTTTTTTCACTTGGAATTATTGTGAACATTTCTCCATATCACAAAGTATAGATCTACATCATTTTATTTTTTTTAATTAAAAATTTTTTTAAGCTTTTATTTTTTATTTTACTTTTTAGAGAGGGAGAGTGTGAACGGGAGGGGCAGAGGGAAAGGGAGAGAGAGAATTAAGCAGGCTCCATGCCCGGTGCAGAGCTTAATGCAGGCTTCGTCTCACGACCCTGAGATCATGACCTGAGCCAAAACCAACAATCCAATGCTTAAGCTTACCCGACTGAGCTGCCAAGGAGCCCCCTGCATCATTTTAAATGTCTGCATTATATAGATGTACTGTAATTTATTTTGTCAGTTTATAAGTTCAGGTTGTTTTCAGTTTTTTATTATAAATAATGCAGTCATGTATATTTTTGTATATATGTGTGTTTCTGTATTAGGGAGGTTTTTTAAGGTGCGTTGCTAGATATGTGAGAGGTATAATCATTTTTCTTCAAATAAAATACAAAGACACATTGCAAATTTTTTTTGATTTGTGAGTGTCAATATGGGCATTATTACTAAGGTAGAGAATTACTAAGGTAGAGAAACTAGATCTATTTAGCTGTATTTTTAAGGAATTGCCTGTAATTGGAAAAAATACGTAAAGTTGGGATTGTCTTAGAAAATTGGGAGAGATGGCTACTAGTTTTTAGTATATATTGGCTTGAGCTCATTACCTGCTTTTTACTTAACCCTGGGCTGAGATAATTGATCTTCCTATTGATGACCTGGCTTAACGCATTCAGGATGCCGAAGGAAGGCTGAGCTGTTACTCTTTGTGTGCTCTGCTGTAGGTGTTTATTTAAATAGTTGTTCCATGATTATCTCCCAAGTAATTGAAAATTATTTATAAGGGGCAACTCAGTTAACCAGACCTTTGAATTAATATTCTGTTTCTCCCAAACTTCCAATAAATAGGAGTTTACGGCAATTGCTTTTTGTATCTACCGTGGATAGTTAAGCCTGTGTATGCCTGTGTCACTGAGTTTAGATACTTAGGTATTCTAAATTGACAAGAAGTTAAGATGTTTATCTTGACGAGTTAATAGCAATTTAAAGGAGTCTTTTTCTAAATGTGATTGTACCATAGTTTTACTTGGCAAAATTACACAAGCAAATAGAATTTCAATTATCATGTAATTTACTTACTGGATTCTGATGCATAGATTTCTCTGTTCAGACAGGTCCTACCAGTTCTAATTTTCTCAAATACATTTTTAAACTTACCTAGCAAATAGTACCGCAGTGGTATGTGGTGTCTTTGTTTTGTTTTTGCTTTGTTTTGGTTTATTTCAATTCCTCGTGGGAGCAAGGAGCAAGGAATCTAAAGGAGGGAATTAGAGGGCCATAATCTAAGAGGAAGCAGCAGAAGAAAGTAGTCTCAATAGTATGGAGGGACCAGATCGTAGGATGCAGCAATCCATTCTGTTGGCCAGTTCTTTCCTGAAATACTGTGTTCGGTTGTATATCATTTTTAAAAGTGGGTCAGTAACAAACTCCATTCCCATGAAGAAGGAAGTGGAACAGAAGGATGCGGGGTTAAAACTGAGATACGCGTGGAAGGAACTAGGGTTATTTAATCCAGAGAGAGGTCTAAAGGTGAGAGAGAACTGGTTTCTACACGACAGATATTCTTCTTTTAGCTAAGGGATTAGCTTATCCCGTGTTTCTTTTCCAGTGGGTTTAACTGGGATCTGTGGGCAGAAATGACAGGAATTGATTTCAGTTCACAGGAAATAAGAAATGTCTAACAGTAAGAGTTGTCTAGCAGTGGAATAAAAGGCTCACAGGTGGGATGCTGAGCCCTCAGCAGCTGGAGCTAAGAGGGCCACCACTTACTGGTCTTTTGTAGAGTGATTTCTTCAGCTCTAGTGAGGAGGTGAGATTTGGGTAACCCCAGATCCTTTTCAACTCTGACATGTTTTGGTTTTATACATTGGTCAATGAAATGCTTTAAACCAGATGCTTAGCCATTTAAGTCTATTTCATACCATTTAGTTAGAAAACATTTAAATGCTTTTCTAACGAGACTTCTGATATCTGTGCTAGCCACAGCCTGGGTGCCTCTCGCTGTGATCTGACTATTGCCTGAGCATAAGTCGCATTCCAGTGCTATAAACATCCTTCTCCAGTCAGAAATCTCTTTAAAGAAAAAAATCTTCAAAAAATTGTTTTTATTATTTTTTATTTTATTTTTAATTTTTTGTTATTTTTAAAAGATTTTATTTATTTGAGAGGGAGCAAGAGAGAGCATGAGCAGGGGTAGGAGCAGAGGGAGAGGGAGAAGCAGACTCTCCTGCTGACCACGGAGCCCAATGCCAGACTTGATCCCAGGACCCTGAGATCATGACCTGAGCTGAAGGCAGATGCTTCAGTGATTGAGCCACCCAGGTGCCCCAAGGAAAAAAATCTTTTTTAAGGTACTTGAGGATGAAGATTTACAAAAGAGTATATCTCAGTGTAAAAATTATATCACTGAATTAATTTAATTAACAATGAAAAAAAACCACACTCTGTTTTTTAAGACATTGATGATATAAAGAAAATGCCAACGGAAAGACTGAATATGATTTTTGCAATTTATCTAACTGACCTTTTCACCTAAAGACATACAGATTTGTTTACAAGGTGACTCATCACAGCACTGTAAGAGCAAAAAATGTGATAGTGAATAATATTCTTCAGTGGGTACTTTTTTCAATTATAGTAACAACAGCATGCAACCTACCCTCTTAGCACATTTCTTATTTATTTATTTAGAGCATGAGTGCATGCAAGTGGGAGGAGGGCCAGAGGGAGAACCTCAAGCTGACTTCCCGTTGAGTGTGGAGCCTGATGCAGGGCTCAAACTCCTGAGATCACGACTTGAGCCGAAATCAAGTGTTGGACGCCTAACTGACTGAGCTACCCAGGCGCCCCTCCCTCTTAACATTTATTTATTTATAGAGAGAGAGCGCACAAGCAGGGGGAGTAGCAGGCAGAGGGAGAGGGAGAAGCAGGCTCCCCACAGAGCAGGGGGAGCCCCGATGTGGGACTTGATCCCAGAACCCTGGAATCATGACCTGAGCTGAAGGCAGTCGCTTAACTGACTGAGCCACCAGCAGGCGCACCTTAACACATTTTTAAATGCACACAAGAGTATTGCTAACTACAGACACCATGTTGTACAGCAGAGCTCTAGAACTTACTTATCTTGTAGAATTGACACTGTGCACCTGTTGAACAGCAATCCCCATTTCTCCCTTCCCCGCACCCCGGCCCCTGGCAACCAACCTTCTACTCTTTCCATGAGTTTGACTGTTTTAGATTCCTCATTAAGTGGGATCGGTATTTGTTCTTCTGTGACTGGCTTACTTCACTTAGCACAATGCCTTCCAGATCCATCCGTGTTGTTGCATATGGCAGGATTTCCTCCCTTTTTAAGGCCAAATCATACTCCATTAGATGCATGCACTGTATTTTCTGACTGTATTAAAGAAATAGAAAGAATTGGTATAAAAAATGAAAGCCATATATACATTAAGATGGTGGTAGTCTGGGTGAATTTTTACTTTCTGTACTATCAAGCTACTAGTTATACAGTTTTTCAAAAGTCTTATATATGTAATGAATGATATATTTTGTTGTAGCTATTAAGATCTCTATATTCAAGGTAAATATGAACTTGGGTCATATAGGTTCTTAAGGATAGGACTTCCTCAGTATTCAAGAAGTTTTAAATAGCCAATTGGAGAGATGTTCACTGTGGGTGTCATTGGTAACCTGTTACTACACAGACTCTGTTGTTCAATCCCAGCTCTCTGGTTCTGGCCCCAGGTTCTCAGCTGCTATTACCGCCGGCTCTAAGTTTAACCTGTTCGTAATGGCTTACAGTTGGAAAGGATTATAGTACACTTTTGGTCCAACCCCTTTGTTTTATAGATGAGAGCGCTGAGCTTCAGAGAGAGGAGATGACGCCCTTGTGTGGGGAGCTGGATGTAGACTTGGAACTAGAACCCAGGTCCTAACCTCGTGCTCTTTTATTACCTCTCTGCAGAAGTAATAGTTTGGACTCAGGTTGCCTTCCATCCATGGATTGTTCTGTGTCCAGCTACTCTCCTTTTTGGAGCTGTTGAGATGGGATTTAGTCTTACAGTGAAATGGAGAAAGAAAAGGCAAATGTGTTCTCTTACATTTGTGTTTTGCACAGAAAAATGGAATCTATCATTTTGCTAATCTCAGAAATAACGATATATAAAGAAAGAGTATGTAATGATAGAGCTGTCCAAATTCTTCAACATAATTTTTTTTATCAAGTATTCATACTAATTTAATCTTGAAACCTGAGAATTAAGCAGCATGAATTAGTTATGATTTCTACTTCCTTTTCCTTTTGCTTCTTTCCTGGCTTATTCTGTATCCTAGACTAATTCAGCCATTGTTTTTAATATATATATATATATATATATATATATATATATATATATATATAAAACCTCCATCTCCCCAAAAGGAACCAATGGCAATTTTGTATTACTGTGTGTGTTACTGTGCACAGTCAAGTATGATTTAGTACTGGTCCTCATCCTCTGGCCCCTTTTATCTTTTCAGGTATATTTTCTACTGACCCTTCCCTAAACTTACGGCTCATGTCATTTTAGCCTGAACATTTTTTGCCCCCTGCTTTTTTGCCTATCCAGCTTTTACTCGTCCCTTGTCTAAAACCTCCTAACTACCTCTGGATGACTTTTAGTAATCTCTCCTCCTGTGGTTACAAAATAGTTCTTTATTTATCAGGTTGATTATAAAATGTTTAGAGAAGGGGCACCTGGGTGGCTCAGTGAGTTGAGCCTCTGCCTTCGGCTCAGGTCATGATCTCAGGGTACTGGGATTAAACCCTGCATCAGGCTCTCTGCTCGGCGGGGAGCTTACTCCCCTCTCTATCTTTGCCTGCCTCTCTGCCTACTTGTAATCTGTCAGTCTCTGTCAAATAAATAAATAAAATCTTTTTTTTTTTTTTTTAAGATTTTATTCATCTGTTTGACAGATCACAAGCAGGCAGGGAGGCAGGCAGAGAGAGGAGGAAGCAGGCTCTCCGCAGAGCAGAGAGCCCAATGCGGGGCTCGATCCCATGATGCTGGGATCATGACCTGAGCCGAAGGCAGAGGCTTTAACCCACTGAGCCACCCAGGAGCCCCTAAATAAATAAAATCTTAAAAAAAAATGTTTAGAGAAAAAAATTCAGTCAGTGAAGAAAATCCCTCCCATCTTAAGTTCCTAGTTTTTCTGAGGTAACTACTGGTAAGTATCTTTTGTACCCTTCTCAGGCTTTTTGCTTCATGGTCACAAAATGGCTGCCACATCTCCAGGTATCACATGTGCATTCCAGACAGTAAGTCAGGCAAGGAAGGAAAAAGAGTCTCATAACTGGTCTTTTTATTAAGAAAAGCAAAAGCTTTCCTAGAAGCCCAAAGTAGACTTATGTTTATGTCTCACTGGCCAGGCCTGTGTTCTCTGGCTACTCTTAGTTTTCCTAGCCCCTGGAGGTAATAGAGAGAGGGGAGTTGGGTGTGTATTTTGAGTTAGCCATCAGATTGTGTCTGTCACACACAAAATATTATTTTCATACTGGATTTTTATAACAATTGACTTTATAACAAGCCACTTTACTATAGTCTATTGTTTTGAATACTTTTTCAGGGTTTTTTGTTTTGTTTTTTGTTTTTTTTTGGCTTCCTAATGTGTTATTTTAAATTAGAAAATTCTGCCTTTTCTATTTCAGTTGTTTTTTAATCTCATCAAGAAGCGTTCAATTCCAAGTAATGGAAAGACTCAAAATTATTTTAAAAATAAAAGGAACTTATTAATTCAAAGTCCGGAGGTAGGACAGGCTTCAGGGGCAGTGAGATTCAAAGTTGGTGTTATCGGGTTCTGGCTTATTTCCCTATGATTTTCTTGAGTGTGTGGCTTTGTCCTTGGGCCGACCTCATCTGTAGCAGCAGCATGGCTCCAACATATGAGCCAGAGAAGACTCTCTCTTCTGGTAGCTCTCTTAGCTTCTTTCCAGAAAGCCTACAGCAAACATGTGCAAGGAGTGTTCTCATCCTTGAACCAACTCTTGTGATTTCCTGAAGCCTGTCCTTCATACACCTAATTGGGTGTTCATTCACGCCTGTTTCCTGTTTTAAAATTACTTTTTTTTTTTTTAAAAGATTTTATTTATTTGTCAGAGAGAGAGGGAGAGAGAGGGAGCACAGGCAGACAGACTGGCAGGCAGAGGCAGAGGGAGAAGCAGGCTCCCTGCCGAGCAAGGAGCCCGATGTGGGACTCGATCCCAGGATGCTGGGATCATGACCTGAGCCGAAGGCAGCTGCTTAACCAACTGAGCCACCCAGGCGTCCCCACGCCTGTTTCTTTTATTGCTTTTAATGTGACATCCATTTCTGTTGCAGCCTAATTTTTCTTTTCAGTTCCTTTCCAGAACTTTGCTAGCTTTTTTTCATCTCCTTGTGTGGTCATACTTTTCTTAAAAACAGAGATCTTCAGAGGGCTTATGTCTTTTCTTCTTCTTCTTCTCCTCCTCCTCCTTCTTTTTCTTCTTCTTATAAATCTCACAGAGAAATACTGTTTTATAACTTTCAAAATTGTTTGCAGCATAATTTCCCTGGTGTGTTTTCACAAACACCTTGTTATTTGTAATGTTTCTTTGCTTTTTTTCTTTTTCTTTTTTATAGTAGGCTCCAAGCCCAGCATGGAGCCCAGTGTGGGGCTTGAACTCATGACTTTGAGATCTGGACCTGAGCTGAGATGCTTAACCAACAGAGCCACCCAGGCACCCTTTCTTCCTTCCTTCCTTCCTTCCTTCCTTCCTTCCTTCCTTCCTTCCTTCCTTCCTTCCTTCCTTCCTTTTTTTAAGATTTTATTTATTTATTCGACAGAGAGAGAGAGATCACAAGTAGGCAGAGAGGCAGGCAGAGAAAGAGAGGGGGAAGCAGGCTCCCTGCTGAGCAGAGAGCCCAATGTGGGGCTCGATTCCAGGACCCTGAGATCATGATGTGAGCTGAAGGCAGAGGCTTAACCCACTGAGCCACCCAGGTGCCCCTTCTTTGCTTCTTTTATCTTGCATCATTTGGTGATAGTATCTTTTTCATTACTGCTCAGTTTTAAATGGGGCTTTCTGGGGTGGCACTTTGCCCAACAGCGGTGAGTGGGGCGTGTTTGGGGAGAGTGCTGGAGCTAGAGGCAGCTTGACTTTCAGTCTGGTGCCTCACAGCATGTGGTTACTGGCACTCCCTCCTAAGGGTATTTCTTTTCTCCAATGGAACAGGAATTTGCGCTGTCCCATGAAACCCTTAAACCCAGGTCCTTCTTATTTAGTGTTTGAATAGATAAATAAGCAGGTCTATGTATTCATTTTTGTGAGGACATTCACGTGTGATAGTTTTGCTGCTTGGTCCCACAGCTGCCCTGATGAAACTGAACCATACGATGGACCATTTTTGTTGTGGTTTGGTGTTCTGTGTTCTTTCCTTTTTTTCTTTTCTTGTCTTTTCTTTTTTTTTTTTTTTTTTATGATTTGTGTTTTATTGTAGAGAGAGCCGTGCCTGCAAGCGCTGGTGGGGGCGGGCCAGAGAGAGTCTTAAGCAGACTTCTCACGGGGCTAGACCTCACGAATGACCCTGAGATCACAACCTGAGCTGAAACCAAGAGTCAGATGCCTAACCAGCTGTGCCACTCAGGAGGCCCTGGTGTTCTGTGTTCTGGATCTAAAATGGAGGCAAAGCTGAAATGAAAGTTCGGTTATCATAAAGCTTGAGTGTTAGGATCTCAAAGTTTTTTAATTTCTAGAACTAAATGTAAATGATTTTTCACTGGCGTTTCATATACCCAGGTCTCCAAAGACATAGATATATTTTCTAACCTATAACATTATTCATACAAACAAAAAATCCTACTGGGATAGAGATACGCTGAAATGTGCAAGATGAAACTCAAATTTTGAAATAGGGATATTTCAGAATTTGAAGAACAGTATACTTCATAGTACAAAGGAAGGAATTTTCATAGTGAATAGAAATTCAATAGAAGGGAAGAGAATTTGGCATCTTTTGGGTGCCCCCTGGCACGAGCACCAGCCTGTTTCAGAGTAAATAAGCGAAGAGGTCTGCTCTCAGGGATACCTGGTCTATACAGGAGATAAAACCAGGCTGTATTAAATGCCACAATAGAAGGGGTGGCATCCCAGGAGGGTGATTGGTCTTTTGCGGGTGCTGGCATTATCCCCGTTTTTCAAAGGTGGGGAGCTAGATCAGAGGCATTACATAACACACCTGCACTCATATACCTACTCTGTGACAGAACAAGCTTGAAACCTGCTTCTGACAAGCTTCTGGCCTCCAGGATTGCACATTTTAAGTATTTCAGTATTTTAAGTTAGTTTTGCCATGAGTAATCCCTTCAAGTTCACTTACTATATCTGTGGAAAACTCATTGAGCTATATCAAATATTTTATTTTGTTTGTGTCTTAGGAAATACTGTTGGGAATGCCTTTACCCTCAGCTCTGCTTTGAAATTTTGTTCTTGTGAAGGTCTAGATAAGTGCCATTTTCCTGATGAAGCCGTACCTACGTCCCTTCAGAATATAGGCTCCCTCCCTCCTTTGCTTCCTGTTGTTAGTAGTTCTTGTTTGTCCTCCAGTATAAACTCTTCAAGGACAGGGACTCTGTCTTACCTTTGGGTCCCCATCTCTTCTAGGCCAGCAAAGTGGTACCTGCATTAACAGGGCACTCTAGCTGTCTTTTTATGGATGTCTCGCTTGTCATATGTCTGGGGTCCCAAAGACAAATAAACAGTACTTGGAGGCAGGAAAATTGCATCTGTTCTGGGTGGATTTTCACTTCCTCTGTAATCCTGAGCAGGATGAATTGTATCTGAGGCGTAGAGGGTAGGCCTCTGATGTGTATGCGAAGTCTTGTTGGATATCTGTGCTTCTGGGGCTCAGCAACACTCTTTTATCAACAACAAAAATTCTAAGTGTCTGTATGTAGTGTCTTCCTGGAACAGCCAAATAGCACTTTTCAGGTCTTCAAAATATTTTCCCATTCAGGCACTAAGTGCACATAGTAGGCATTTCAGTACTTTATAATTGCATATTAGGCAAGTTCTTCTGAGCCTCTTATCTTTTTGTTCATGTTAGCTAAGTGTGTATTTATGAGTGCGAATTGAAGGCTTGGTTTTTCTTTCATGAAGATTAGTGGGCCACATGCCCGGTGAATAAAAAGAAAGGTCTAGAAAGAGTTCATGTATTCCTTTTCACTCTGGCCTTCCCAGTTTATTAAAATTGGCAGCTGGGTCTTTAATTAATCATGATATTAAAGCAGCAAACACACTGCAGTGACTGTCAGAAGAGGTTTGGAAGGTTTGCTTAAACAAGAGAAAGCAAGCTTCTATTTTATGCGTCAGCTTTCCAAAGGAAAATGTATTGGTGTACCTTTCCTTGGTGGTTCCAGGTTCACTTCTAAAACTCGAAGTGTTTTAACCTCTTTGGAAACAGTTGTACTTTTAGAGCATCTATAAATAAAATCCCGCCATTTGGTTATTTGTACGTGAAGTAGACAGCCCTGAGTGTGCAGGTGCAAAGCTGTATTTTCTCATGTTTCTCTCTCTCATTTTAAAACTTGTTTTACTGGGAAAACGGAGAAGAGGGAGCAGGAAGAATCATTTATTTTGATGCCATGTAAATCGGCATTACTGCCACAAGGATCGTAATTTTCTTCTTGGCAACCTGTACCACAGGGCTGTTAGCACAGATATCCTGTAACAGGAGTCTTTGAGCAAGGAGGATTTCAAAGAACACAGATAGCCACTCAAAAGTAATAGGATTATATGTGAAACTTTTATGGGTGAACTGGTTAGGCTCCTTAACCCTCTAGTAACTAGCTAGAACTGAACTGAACCTAGAACTAACGACAACCAGGAATTTTAGATCTTTTCATTCTTACTGAGCTGGAAAAGCCAGATTGCCCTCTAGGTAG
The DNA here is from genome assembly GCF_010015895.1 of Lontra canadensis. NCBI lineage: Eukaryota > Metazoa > Chordata > Mammalia > Carnivora > Mustelidae > Lontra > Lontra canadensis. The sequence continues at coordinate 2,674,942 of NW_022631118.1, read as the reverse complement.
CAGAGGACTTGCCTTCATGTTCTCCCCAAGAAATGTAAAACTTCTGATTACTTCAAGACTTCTTGCTGTTATTGTTGGTATTGTTAATTCAAACCATCAGGAAAATGAGCTCAACAATTTTCTTCATGCCCATTGTTAGACTAAAAGTGTGTGTGTGTGTGTGTGTGTGTGTGTGTGTGTGTGTCTTTTTTTTTTTTTTTTTTTTTGCCCTGGGAAGACAGTGTGCTCTATCTCCATAAACGCAGCTGAAACAGCCCTCTCTAAATAGTAAATACTGCCATTTATTGTAAAACATGAAATTCTGTCATGAGATTGCAAATGAACGTGGCAACCTGTGGTTGGGTAGGGGTAAGGGGTAAAAAGGAAGGGAGGAATTATCTGGAACCCTAGAATTTTCAGGCTGATTCATGCACCACAGAAGTTGGAGAAAGGATGTTGTCTTTCGAAGTGGGACATACAATACATTAGAAAGAAGAAAGAGGCTTGGAGAGATCTGTTAGTAAATGTACATTTTGTGTGAAGTCAAGAGAATAATTCTGCTCTAGTATTAGAACCCGTTTTCATTTTTATTTTATTTTTCCCAAAAGATTGTATTTATTTGAGTGAGAGAGTGGGGGAGCACGAGCCAGGGGCAGGGACAGAGAGTGAGGGAGAAGCAGACTCCCCGCCGAGCAGGGAGCCCAACGTGGGGTTCTATCCCAGGACCCCAGGATCATGACCTGACCCCAAGGCAGATGTTTCACCAACTGATCCACCCAGGCACCCCTAGATCCCTGTTTTTAATGCAGTCTACAGGATAGGCTTTTGTTTCATCCAAATAATGGATACCTAGTCAATGTGATTTTTAAATATTTGACAACTTTTAGGGTAAGGATACTAAATTTAACTGCACATGCATCATGATCATATTTTTAAAATTAAAAAAAAAAAAAAAAGATGTGTTCCTTTGCAGATCCACAGCCGTCTTAAATTACTTTTCCCTCCTCAGGATACACAGAGGAGGTACACGTCACGGGCCTTCCTGGATTCCCCTTTCAGAAATCCACAGAGGTCTAATTAAGCATAAGGAAACTGCTAACCCGCAAGAAGACGACCTTTGTTCCCACGTTTTTATAGATGTTTCTGTTTGAAGTTCTTTGGGAGTGGGGGAGTGGGTAGCGCTGTCTTACTGTCTGAACAGGCTCCGCTTCTCCACATGGGATACCAAGAAACCTCATCTGTGGGAAGAATGGCAGTAATGAGTCTCTACATTTGTACCTGCTTTGTAGTTGATGCAACGCTGTAATAGCTGTTGTTCACTGGGTCCTTGACAGCCCTGTTATGGGCAAGGGAAGTTTTATTATTCTCCTTTTGCAAATAAGGAAATTAAGGCTGGGAGAGGGAGAATTCTCTGGGAACTAGGAACCTAACTTTTCTGACTTCGAGTCCAGTGCCTTTTTTTTTTTTTGGGGTAATTATTACTGGAAAGCCAGTCTGAGATTGGAGAGTGAAAAGGGTAGGCTCGTCATTGCTACCAGTTGCCAGTTTCACCTTGTTTCTCCTCCTTCGCCTCCTCATTCCTGACTTCCTCTGTGGAGAGCCATGTTTCCTCACAGCCCTTCCTCCTTGGCTTCGTCCTTAATTCTTAGGCCCTCTTCTCTCTTTCTCTAGGGTCTCATTCCCTCCCCAGAGCTGTGGTTTACTGCTTGGGGCCACAGTAGTCCGTGCTTCTCTGGGAGGCCGGAATGTAGCTAGTCTTTGAAGCCTGGTTAGAAACTTACTTCTTTATTGATCAGCTACCAAAGTACCCAGCATTGTGTAGGTTCTGGGAAAACAGTGTTAAGACTGGGAGGGAGATGGACGTTAGTCATAGGCACATACAAATGTGTCTGAGTCCTCCTCAGGAAGGTTCATGGTGCTGAGTTACTACAAATTCACCATTGCCAGCCTTGACTTCGACACATATACTGTGGAAATGCTTTTCTGCTCCTCCAGTAAATGCTCTGTCTCATTTCCAGGACCCCTCACACACTAACACACACTTACCCATGTGGGAGAGGCAGAAAAGCCTGGTTTGTACATTTCTGGTATTAAAACAGTTGAGTATTGGCAGTTTATAAATCTCTAGTTTTATTCTGGCTACTGAGTGTCAGTGGTTGAAGAAGACAGGCTGAGAATGTGGGGATTCATTTGTCTCTTCCATGTAAAGCAAAACACAATGTGTAAATTCAAATGATGGAGTTCACAGTCCTGCTTCCCAGTGGGAAGGAAGTTGAGCCCTGTCTAAGGTTGGCTCACGTCGCCCCCTAGTCCTGCCCAGGAATAAGTCATTGGGATGTCCTTGAACCCTGGCGAGTGTGGAAGGTAAGGGGTTTCCTCACCCAGGTGCTTTACTAAATTCCACTCAACATTCCCAGTGCAGAGCTCCTGAACCTCAAGGAGAGGGGCACGTGTGAAAATTACATAGGGAGCTATTTTCAAACAGTACCAAGTGCAGCTGTTTCCTGGGCATAAATTGAAAATACATCTTTCTGGGCCCCACTGTGTCCCACCCCAGATTTACTAAATCACCTTCTAGACACAGGGCCTGGGCATCCATGGCTTTCAGAGTCTCGTGGGTGATTGTGATATGTGACCAGGATTGCAAACTGCTCTTCTAGTTGATGGTGGCCTTAAAGCTGTGAAGTCCTCACTAATGGATGCATCACAACCTGAAGGATGATTGACAGGGCAATGTGTACAAATCCATCCTTGGAAATATTTGATTGTGTTGTGAAAAAAATTTGATGGTACTGACTGTTGTTTGACTTAATTAAATATTTGCAACAATAACCTTTTAATTCTACTTTAGACTACTAAATATAGTTGGGTGAAAAAATAAAATCTGAACCATCTGCTTGCTTTGTGAAGACTCTGTCTTCCCTCACCAGGGTTTTAGGTAAGTAATCCGAGGAACTTTAAATGCCTACTCCTATAGGCATTGGAGCAAATACAAAAAAAAAAAAAAAGACACGATCTAGCTTCAAAGAGCTCACAGTGTGGTGAGGAAGATGGATTTATTTAAAAGTTTAAAGGCATAGTTCTTATAGGTCTGTCTTAATCTTAACATTGCAAATGATCTGGTTTTCATATCCAGTTAAAAAATTTTTTTTAGAGAAATTTTATTTATTTATTTGAGAGAGAGCATGAGCACAAGTGGGGAAGGGGCAGAGCAAGAAGCAGACACCCCACAGAGCAAGGAGCCCAATTCAGGGCTCCATCCCAGGACCCTAACTCAGGGCTCCATCCCAGGACCCTGAGATCATGACCTGAGCCTAAGGCAAGACAGTTCACCGACTGAGCCACCCAGGCGCCCCCATACCGTTTTTATTCAGTTGCTTTTTGCAGATCTGATGTGAAACTTGTCCCTCGCAAGTTCATAATCCTTGTGGACTTTAAAAGCTCTTGTTTTTAGTTGAAAGTAAGACCTTGGGTGTAGTGGAAAAGCACAGCTTCAGATCCAGAGCCCACCCCTGTTTGTGTGAGTTTGGACAAGCCACTTAGGCTACCTGATATCTGTTTCCTCATCTGTAAAACTGTGATGTCCCTGATAGCATTGTTGGGATTAAAAAAGAGAACAGGTGTGAGAAAGAACATGACAGCCATGCTACTCTACTCTGTGTATCACGCCCAACATCTAGTACTGTCCTTTGTCTTTTTTTTTTTTTTTTATTAGTATATAGTGTATTTTTTTTCTGGGGGTGCAGGTCTGTAAATCATCAGTCTTACATAATTCCCAGCACTCACCATAGCACATACCTTCCCCAGTGTCCATAACCTAGCAACCCTTACGCCTCAACCCTTCCTCGCCACCGCCCCCCGCAGCAACCCTCAGTTTGTTTCCTGAGATTAAGAGTCTCTTATGGTTTGTCTCCCCCCCATCCCATCTTGTTTCATTTTCCCCTCCCTTCCCCCCATGAATTCCCACCCTGCCTCTCAAATGCCTCATATCAGATAAATCATATGCTAGTTCTCTTTCTCTGATTGACTTACTTCACTTAGCATAATACCTGGTTCCATCCATGTAGTTGCAAATGGCAAGATTTCATGTTCTTTTTGATAGCTGCATAATATTCCATTGTGTACACACACACACACACATATATATACCATATCTTCTTTATCTATTCATCTGTTGATAGACACCTAGGCTCTTTCCATAGTTTTGCTTTTGTTATCCTTTGTCTTTTATCCCTTCATCTTTAGGGAGAAAATAACATTTTGAGACAATAGGAAATTGACCTCTTGAGCTGTACTGGCCACTGATTATATGGCTAAGGAGAAAATTTCTAATAACGGGTTGCTTAAACCAGGGTTTCTTGATAATGACATTGTTGCCATTTTGGTCTAGCAGATCCTTTGTTGTGGGGGGCTGGTCCTGCGTATAGTAGCACATTTGGCGTATCGCTGGCCTCCATCTGCTGCTAGATGTCTGTAGCATCCCCCATGTTGTGACAACCAGCCATCACCAAATGTCCCCCAGGCTGGGGGGAAGCAGAATTGCTCTGGTTGAGAGCCAGTGGCCTAGACTCTCCCCTTTCTGTTCTGTGTGGTGGAGCCTGTCTCTTCACCTCTTAAAGCGTTTAAGAGTTTTACTGTTGGTCAGAGAAGTATAGAGTAAAACCACAGTGTGGCTGCTCCATATTTACCAGAGTAGTCAGAATGAAAAAGGTGGGAAAGTGTCAGCAAGTGTGTGGAGCATCCTGTAATCCCATACATTGCTGGCAGGACTGTGTGTTGGTATGGCTGCTTTTTTGTCATTGTGTGTCAACTACAGTGGAAAAACATAAAAATGTAAAGCTGCAAAAAAAAAAAAAAAAAAAAAAGGTGGGAGGACACACAATATCTGCTTTTAAGACTTACCAGAACAACAACCACAATAATAACAGCAACAAAACCCAGCTATATGCTCACCGAAGACATGTACTAGAAGATTTGTGTCAAACATTATAATTGCCCCCAAATAAATAAAAACTGCCTAAATGCCCATCAATAGTAGAATGAAAGAAGTGGTCATCTATTAGGGCAGTGGAATGCTAGATAGCCATGAAAAGGAATGATTTTTTAAGCTACACATAAAAATAAGGAAATACTGGTGTCTGGGTGGCTTGGTTGAGTATCCGACTCTTGATTTTGGTTCAGATCATGATCTCAGGGCCATGAGATTGAGTCCCACGAAAGGCTTCGTGCTCAGCATGGATTCTGCTTAAGATTCTCTTTTTCCCTTTCTCTCTGCCCCTCCACCTGCTTGTGTGTTCTCTCTCTCTCTAAACTTGATCTTAGGCAAATGCCTAAGAAGCAATTCTCTCTCTCTCTAAAATAAGTAAATAAATCTTAAAAAAAGAAAAAAAATAAGGGTAACACTCATAAAGTTGAGTGGAAGAATCTAGTCACAGAAGAATACAGGACATACTCTATTTATATGAGGTGGTCAAACTAATTTATGTTGTGAAAGATTAGGGTATTAGTTACCTTATGGGGGTAGTGCCTAGAAGGGGGCACGAGGCAGGGAAGCATTAAAATCCTCTTTTAAAATACCTGGTGTGGGGCTTATTTTCTGAATGGGATCCTAACTGGTTGAATGGGTGATTCTGGAGGTAGAAAATGCTGCATACTCAGGTACTGTGAAGGCAGATTGAACTGTTACTTGAAGATTAGGCCAGACATTGGGATGGTCGGTGATCTTAGCCCTTCAAATGTTAAATCTTGGGGACTTTTCCTCCATTGAATTTCTTCTCTGATTTTTACCGTGGAAGGCAGTTCTAGCCTTGAAGGAATACATCTGTGGATGATTATGGTTTGTGAGAATGCGAATAGCAGAATAATCTTTTATTATTAATATTTTATTTGTGAAGTTTCTTTGGATGGGATTTACTGAACCTAAGTTTTTTGGTTTTTTTTTAAGATTTTATTTATTTATTTGACAGACAAGAGATCACATGTAGGCAGAGAGGCAGGCAGAGAGAGAGAGAGAGAGAGAGAGGAGGAAAGAGGAGGAAGCAAGCTCTCCACTGAGCAGAGAGCCGGATGCGGGGCTCGATCCCAGGACCCTGAGATCATTACCCGAGCCGAAGGCAGAGGCTTTAACCCACTGAGCCACCCAGGTGCCCCCTAAGTTTTTTTTTTTTTAAGATTTTATTTATTTATTTGACAGAGAGATATCACAGTAGACAGAGGCAGGCAGAGAGAGAGAGGGAGAGAGAGAGGGAAGCAGGCTCCCTGATGCGCAGAGAGCCGGATGCGGGACTCGATCCCAGAACCCTGAGATCATGACCTGAGCCGAAGGCAGCGGCTTAACCCACTGAACCACCCAGGCGCCCCTAAGTTGTTTTTAGTAATGAAAACCTCTATGGTAAAAGTTTCGTTTGCAGCAAAACATTTGCTTATATGTTGTCAAATGTATAAGGTTCTAGTTGTAAACTAATAAGGTATGGTGTTTTGCAAGAGATTTCTCCTTCCTTGGGAATGCTGATTGATTCAGTTCCTTCTCCCAGTACTGATTTATTCCAATTTAAGACTTCAGTCCTGGAGCACCTGGGTGGCTCAGTGGGTTAAGCCTCTGCCTTCAGCTCAGGTCATGGTCCCAGGGTCCTGGGATCGAGCCCTGCATCGGGCTCTCTGCTCAGCAGGGAGCCTGCTTCCCCTCCTCCCTCTGCCTGCCTCTCTGCTTACTTGTGATCTCTTTCTGTGAAATAAATAAATAAATAAATAAATAAATCTTAAAAAAAAAAAAAAAGAGGACCTCAATCCCAAGATGTTAGCTAACTTATTATGGTGATCGCTTGGTAATATATATATATATATAAATGTTGATTCACTATGTGGTGCACCCAAAACCAATATAGAATTGTATATCCACTATGCTTCAAAATATATATAAAATATAAAATAATCCTTTAAGAACCATTTATATCTTAAATTCATGTTAATAAAGGAAGATTTTGTATTCAGTCATTTGATATTAATTGGTTTTGTTAGTATTTTAATGTTGCATAGTTTAGTGATAGTTCAACTGTTTGTTAAAAAATATTTGCTTTGGGGCCCCACACTTAAAAAAAAAGATATTCCTGGGACTTTTAAAATTAAATAAAATAAGAGGCTCATGGAATTTGAAATACAATGTCTATCAGGTGAAAATGGCCCAAATTGTGCAGTTTGAATTCTCAAAATTGTTGTTTCTATTTAAAATTCACCTATAGAGGGCGCTGTTGTATTGAAAGTTTAAATCTTTGAAGCACCTTTTTAAGTTTTTTTAAAAAGTACTTCTATTTGTACTAAAATCTCACTATGTTACAGCAAATAATCTAGTAATACTTAATAGAAGTAGAGAGTGTTTTGGGGAGCCTGGCTGGAGAAATCCGTAGAGCGCATGACTCTTGATCTTGGGGCTGCAAGTTCAAGCCTCATGTTGGGTGTAGAGATTACTTAAAAATAAAATCATTTAAAAAAAAAAAGGTTAAGAGTACTTTAACTTAGAAATGGGACTATTTTATAATCAAAAGTATTTGCTTTTGTGAAAAAGTTGATAAAATAGTGCATATTTTTCATCATTCCTCTGTGAGCAACTCCAAGTTAGAGAAAAAGCAATATTTTATTATATATTTAGGAATTCTTTTCTTGAAAGAAAATGAAGTTAACATAGGAAACGTGACAGATATATAGGTTCACCTCATTGATATTTGAGGCATTTGAAAATTGTTTTTTTTTTCGTATCTTATTGTTTAACAGCTATGTTGTTGAAGACCTAGTGGGTACAAAGCAGTCTTTATAAACTGGTGGGTGACAGATATATAAATTATCTCATAGTCTCCTTTGTTTTAGATTTAAGTGCAGTATGCCTAAAATACGATGGATTATACAGATTAATCGTAGCTAATGGGGTTCTTGAGGTTGGGGTTTTAAGGAGGCCTTTAAGGACCTACGAAACTTTGCATTCTAAACAATATCTAACAGCAAAGAAAGTTTGGTTTCTTAAGTCTTTTTTCTTGACACTTAGTCTAGGTGTTAATTTAATCTTTTTTCTGTGCTTTCCTTCTAAAACCTTCATCTTAGCAATTAGTATAATTAGATAAAAAAGGAAAAGTGCCTTACCCAAGGAAATATACAAGCATCATCATCATTACTCTTGCTGTTCATACTATACTGAGGAGTGTAACCATAAATGGCAGTGGATTCTAGAGATGCTCTTAAATATTTTTCTACAGTGAGCTTCTTGTTCAATTGAGACTTTAGGTTAAGGTATAGTCAAACTTACTTTCTTCCTTTGGTTAGGTTTGTTTTGATTATTATTCATGTATCAGGTTAAAATTATTTAAAGAGAATAAATGTGTGGTAAAGAGAAAACTTAAACAAGAGCATTAATTACATATCTAGCTTACCTAGAATCCTGGGAAGAGAGCAACTGAATCCACTAAAGGAACCAAATAGAATAGTAGGGTTATTTCTGCTTCCCTGTGTCTTTGAAGAGATTATTGTTAGACTTAACATTAAAAGAATCCCTCCTTGGAGTGCCTGGGTGGCTCAGTTGGTTAAGCATCCAACTCTTGATTTCAGCACAGGTCATGATCTCAGGATTGTGAGATGGAGCCCAGCATTGGAGCCTGCTTGGGATTCTCTCTCTTCCCCTCTCTCTATCCATCCCCACCTCTCTTAAGAAATAAAATAAAATAAGATAGATAAGATAAAATAAAATATTCCCTTCTCCATACACACACCCCAGTGTTTACAGCAGCATTATGTACAATAGCCAGATGGAAGCAGCCCAGGTGTCCATCCACTGATGAATGGATAAAGAAGATGTGGTGTGTGTGTGTGTGTGTGTGTGCAATGGAATATTATTCTGCTACAAAAAGAATGAAATCTTGCCATTTACAACAGCTGAATGGAGCTAGAGAGTTTTATACTAAGTGAAATCAGTCAGTCAGAGAAAGACAAATACTATATGATTTCACTCATGTGGAATTTAAGAAACAAAATAAATGAGCAAGGCAGGGGGGAAGAGAGAGGGAGCAAACAAAGAAAACTTTTAAGGACAGAGAACACACTGATGGTTAGCAGAGGGAAGGGGGTGGGGGAATGGGTGACATAGGTGATGGGAATTTAGGAGGTCACTTACTGTGATGAGCACTGGGTATTGTACGGAAGTGTTGAATCACTGTGTTGTACACCTGAAACTAATATTACACTGTACGTTAACTAACTGGAATTTAAGTTTTTAACTTTAAAAAAATCAAGTTAAAACAAATTTCCCTTCCCTGCACATGCTCTAATGAGGGCATTTTGTTTTTAAAAACATATCTGGAGAGTGAATTTGATCTTCTGGCTTTTAAGCAGCTCACAGTTTTGGTGATTCTGTTCTAAACTGGTAGTCAACTCTAGCAAATTGAACAATTTAACGTAGTAATCAGCCTGGACTGCTGTCATTGTTACCCACAGAGGTACTGAGATGCCGCCATAGTGAACATGCATGGAGCACTTGCCGTGTGCCATGGGGAGCTTTATGCCAAGCCCTGAAGCTCTGTTTCCTTGTGCTCCAGAAGAAAGGAAGGTCTTGGGGAATTGATACTAATATGGGAAATAATTAGTAAACAATAGGAGACAGAAAGCATATGCATATGTGTCTACCTGCTCTGAAAGTTCAAAGTACAGAGAGCTTCTCTTTTGTCCCTTTAGGACGTGTTCGAATAAACATCATAAACATCTTTGAATCTCACAAAGGTCTAAATAAATGTTTGGAATCTTTAGTTGTTAAACGTAAGTCAAAATGATATATTGAGGTGTTTACAGATAAGATACAAATGATCCACTGCTCATGCCTTACCAGGGCATGTTTTCTCATTATGCGCTTGCTTTTTAATAAGTGGGGAACCTTCCTCACCCTCACCTTGATTATATATGAAATATATGTATATTTGTAGTTTAATTAGAAATACAGAAAAATGTCAAAATGCCCACTCCTCAAAGATAGACACTGTCGTTTTGGTATTTTTTATTATGTTTTTAATACATATGTATACTTTTTTCCTATATATGTGTCTGTCTCATTAATATAGAAGCAAAACTGGTATATTGTGTACATATTACTTTTACATCCTATTTTGATTATATTCAGCTAACATGTAGTACTATTATCATACAGATCATAGTATAGCCTTTCCTCATGTTGTAATAATTTTGAAGGAATTTTAACAGCTGCATAATATACTATAGCATAATATTCTGTATCTGTCAATATACTATATGTTTTTGTTGTTGTTGTTACTGTTTTTTAGAGAGCAACAGAGAGAGCTGAGTGGGGGGTGGGGGTTGGGCGGAGAGGGAGAGAGAGAATCTTAAGCAGGCTCCATGCTCAGCATGGAGCCCGACATGGGCCTCCATCTCAGAACCCTGAGATCATGACCTGAGCTAAGATCAAGAGTCAGATGCTTAGCTGACTGAGCCACCCAGGTGCCCCTATATACTGTAGTTTAAATGTAGTCTCTTTGGACTTTAGATTTTCAAGTTTTCAGCATTGTATGTAAAAGGGTGGTAAGCATCTTTATGTAACGCTTTGATCAAATCTTAGTATTTCCTTGAGACAGACTTCTAGAAGTAGAGTCTGATGCAAAGAAGGGAATACAAACGTTCCACACCCCTCAGTATGTACATTTTCAACACCACAAATAGCTTGATATGAATGTCAGACTGCTTTGTAGAAAGGCATTATCTGTTTACACTTCACTAGGAGTAAACACAGAGTCTACTAGGATCTCACCTCACCAGCACATAAATAAGATTGAAAAGTCTTTTTGTTATTAATTTGGCAGATGCAGAATCACTTAATTTTTAAAATATCTTTTTTTTAAAGGATTTTATTTATTTATTTGAGAGAGAGCTAGGGAAAGCACGAGCCAGGTGAAGGGCAGAGGGAGAAGCAGACTCCCCACTAAGCAAGAATCCTGATGCAGGACTCGATCCCACAACCCTGGGATCATGACCTGAGCGGAAGTCAACTGCTTAACCAACTGAGCCACCCAGACACTCCCCCTGTGAGGTGTTTTAATCTTACTGATTTTATCCAACAGATATTCGCTGATTGGCCTACCTTGTACCAGGCTAATGCCAGACTGACCTTGAAGAAGTGAGGAGTCCATAGTCCTTGCTCTTCAAGTCTAGATGCATTCAGGATTGAGGTGTGTATCTGGAAACACAATAACGGAGAACAGGGAGCAAGAAGGTGGAAGGATGGTGGGGGGGGTCCCACAGGACACAAGAGGCGTATGCCGAGTCTTGAGGGGAGAATGGGTGTTTGCTGAGTAGACAGGCTGGAAAAGTCAGCATGAAGAGAGCATATGCACCGAAGAGTGAAATAATGCGGTATTAAAATGTGTGATTCGGTGTGCTTGAAGCATGAGGTGAAAGACTTGCGAGGAGCTGGGAATGGACGCATCGAGGGAGGTCACTGCACTGCAGTCCACCTTTGTAACTAGCCAGCTGCCAGCGCCAGGCTGCTCAGACTGCCTGGGGAGGACGGGGGAAGCAGGTTTTCTGTGTTTTGGTTTTTTTCTGCCAGCTTTTATAAAATGCAATAAAACTCAGTAACTAAAACTATGAAAAAATAAACCCTCATTTTTTAAAATTAAGATTTAAATTAAATCTTAAATAAAGAGGCATTAAATTGCTCTGTCAAACTGCTTTGAAAGTTTCGAAATGTTCACTCTCCATTTCCGTATCTATCTCTTATGGATAGTAGCAACCAGTTCTAGAACCCATCCATGGGCCTGGATGCTGGGAATTTTGCCACTGATGGCTGTAAATGCAAGTCAAAGTATACACCTCTGGGACTGTCCACACAGATAATGGCCACACAGAGGCCACATTGCAAGCACATTGCAAGTGACACAGCATCATTTTGGGGAACTTATAAAGTACTCATACCTTCCTTGACAGCTGTACTGTTTGAATCTGGCTAAGTCACTTATATTATATTATATTATATTATATTATATTATATTATATTATATTATATTAGTTGTATATTATGTTATATTATTTAAAAGATTTTATTTATTTACTTGGGAGGAGAAAGAGAGCATGAGCAAGAGGAGGCACAGAGGGAGAAGCAGCATTCACGCTGATCAGGGAGCCAGACTTGGGGCTTGATCCCAGGACTCTAGGATTGTGACCTGAGTGGAAGGCACACGCCTAACTGAGCCACCCAGTCACCCCTAAATCACTATATTTTATTTATTTATTTTTAAAGATTATTTATTTATTTATTTGACAGAGAGAGAGAGAGAGATCACAAGTAGGTGGAGAGGCAGGCAGAGACAGAGAGAGGAGGAAACGGGCTCCCTGCCGAGCAGAGAGCCCGATGTCGGACTTGATCCCAGGACCCCGAGATCATGACCTGAGCCGAAGGTAGAGGTTTAATCCAATGAGCCACCCAGGTGCCCCTAAATCACTATATATATATTTTTTAAGATTTTATTTACTTATTTGATAGAGATCACAAGTAGGCAGAGAGGAAGGCAGAGGGGCAGGCAGAGGGAGAGGGGGAAGGAGGCTCCCCGCTGAGCAGAGAGCCTGATGCGGGGCTTGATCGCAGGACCCTGAGATCATGACCTGAGCCGAAGGCAGAGGCTTAACCCACTGAGCCACCCAGGAGCCCCTAAATCACTATATTTTAAAATAGAAAACTCTCCTCCTCAAAATAAAATGAAGTATCTTAAGGGAGGTAATTTTTTTTCCTCTTTGATAAAAACAAGGGTTTTCAACCTTGACTGCGTTTTAGAATCACCTCAGACTCTAAAAATGATGCTGATCCTGGGTCCCACCTCCTTGGATTAGTTTGATGCCACCTCAGCATCAGGATTTTTAAAAAGTTCACGTTGATTCTAACGTGCAGCCAACTTTCTCCCATAGGGGACATGCTAATGACTCATCATGTTTTCTGATTGAGACCTGATGTCAAAGAACAGCACAGTAATTATATGCTAAAACTATCATTTGAATTTGAATGTGGTGCTTAAAAATATTAAGATTGTTTGAGATGTAATAATCTAGTGTATCATAGATGCTATCAGAGCTTCTTCTGACCCTCCCTGCCAAATACTATTATTTTAATTATGGTTGATGGTATATATGTCTTTCAGTATAGCTTATTCAGTATCCAGAATACATAACCTAGTGTTAATACCCTTATAAATTAAAGCTCGTGAAATCTTGAGTTGTCTGCTTCACCTGCTCCTATCCAGTAATGGTGGTGGTATTGGGTGTTTTATTAATCTCCTAATAAGATATGATTAGAACAACTTGCCACGAATGTCTAACATCTGAAGTGCAATTATTGCTGGATTTTAGAAATCGAATTCCTTGAAATTATTTGTTCAACTTTTACTTGAGAGTATTAAAATTTCAGGTCTTGGTCTACTCTATGCCCCTGCTTAATATTTTCTAGATCTCCCAATAGCATACAGTAATACCAATATACAAACACTTCCTGTGGTGAATTATTAGTCTATTTATGGTGCCAAAAGCTAGCTACAGTCTGCAAAGATAAAATGATTTTTCCCCTCTGTTTGCTAGAGTGCTCTTCATGTGCTAAAGGCTCTGAACATTCAGTGATTTACTCATTCAGTAAACAGCTTTTGGGTGCCTACTTGTGCTAGATACTGGAGATATGCAGTTTAAGGCTCTTAAAGGAACAGGATAGGAACAGCACAGCAGCATACTACTAACCATTAATACATAGATGGAACAGCTTTCACACATGCAAAGTGAAAATATTTTTATTCTCCCCCACACCCTATCATTTCAAATAGGCATTTGGTTTTGGATATACTTTTATTACTTGCTTAAACTTCTCTTTCTGTTTTCTCTTTTCTCCCTCCTGGTTTTGTTGTTGTTGTTGTTTTGAAAAGTTGTTAGGGTGGAAAATACCCCAAAAGTAGTTCTACTGACTGTTTTGGGGTCCTGGGCCAGTCATTTAATCCCCCTGTTGTAAAAAGATGATACCGTCTCTGCCCTGTTCATGTGAGTTGTCATGAAGATTATGAGAGAAGATATATGTAACATTAACATCAAAATTTGAAATACACAGTTCAAGTATAAATGGACCTTATGAAACAATTTTTAAAAGAAAGAAAAAAGAAACCTTACATAGATGTGCGGTGTATGTACCACAGCAAAAAACAGTGTGTGTTTCTGGACCCTGACAGCAAAGATACACCAAAAAGTTAAATTCTATGGAAGTTTGCTTCCATGATGGATTTTTTACTTTTTACTCAGCTTCCGAAAAAGAAACTTCCTGGGTTTTTTTTTCTCCTCCTACGGTTCTGCAGTGGCAAGGCTGTTTCCTGTCGAGAGCAGCTCTGTCGCAGACCCTCTGCACAGACTCTCCACCTCCTCTTTCTCTTTCTTTCAAACACTTAATACATTTAGAGACTGATCTTGTGCAGAAAATATCCCTGACATTTGAAGAGCTCCAGGGATTCAGTGAGCATGCTCCGTGCTCCCTCCCGCTGGGAAGAGGAAGCTCGTTTACATACGAGTCATACCAGGCATAGCCAGCATGTCAGCGCAGTTAACTTGCAGCGGGCTGTGAGGAAAGCGAGCGCGGCTTTGTCCTAGGAAATGTGCTTCGTGTTTTGCTTTTTTCACTCCTTTTTTATTTCCAAGAAAGATTCGTAAAGACTTCTGAAACGTTTTTAAGTGCTCGATTGAGGATACAAAACATACACCGTCTACAAATAAGCCCTTGAAGGGTTTTTGTGTGAGTTTGATTTTTCGTGTGTGGGTTTTTTTTTTTTTTCCTTTTTCTTTTTCTTTCTTTCTTTCTTTTTTTTTTTTTTTTAACTTTTACATACTTTGTTTTGATCATCTGAGGCTGGGCCTCACAGTCTTTGTGAAGTTTGAGAAGAGCCAGGAGCTACTCAGTAATAATTGATTTTTTGAAACGTACTCTTTTGGGGCAAAAGCAAAGAGCTGGTTTTCTGTGTGAGCCCAATAAATGCTATTTATGAAGATGGACCTGTTGAACTACCAGTACTTGGACAAGATGAACAACAATATCGGCATTCTCTGCTACGAAGGTAGAGGTTCCGTTCTAGAAATTGCTCTTCTCTTGCTTTTGTCAAGGCCACTCCTCCTTTAGGGTTCTGAATGCCTTCTGTGTATTTTGTTCTCTTTCTTGAGATTTCAGGGTGCTTTGAAAGGCTAATGTTGATTATGTACTATTTTCAGTACAAAGTTTGTTGTTTGTATCTTAGCCTTCAGGGTTACAGTGGGGGAGGGAAGGCAGTGAAATATAAACTGTTAAAAAGTTTCCTTTTTGCTTGCAACATATTAACTCTTCACATTTTTAACTCTTGATAATATGATTATTTTTAAATTCTGTTGGTGTTCTCTTTAGAGGAAGAACTTCTAGGACCAGGAAAAGTTAAACATGTTGTTCTGCCCCCCGCCCCCCGCTCTGATACTTATTTTAAACATGCACTATCTACAGTATTCATGTTGTATTCCAATCAGTACTTGGGATTTTCATGTAGAGGGGAACAGAAAGTTACAGTGAGTTTTTGTTTTCAGGAGCGATTGTCCCAAACAATGAAGAATTTTTCTATTCAGTTTGGGGGACTGAAAGGGCACCCATGTCACAAAGCACAGGCTGGCTCTTTGTCTGATTTCCCATTTCCTGTACAGCTCTGAGAGAGTTCTGACATTGAAGGATGTTCCCTCCACACTCCGGTCCCTTGTGGAAGTGATTGCACAACACACCAACGAGAAAGCTAAATTGAAAGGAAGAACGAAAAAAAGAAAGAAAGGAACCTACTCTGAATTCTTATTATTACCTCCTGCTATAACCGGGAGGTGTTTCTCCACTGCCTTGTAGCATTTCAAACTGTCTGTTAGTAGTAAGAAGAGAAAAAGCAACTTCTTAATCTGTTGGAAACATTATCTACGTGCAATTTGAAAAAGTGGTAATGGCCTGGGTTTGAGTGGCTGGAGAGGCATCTCTGGGGGAATTTAGCTTGGCAGGAGGAGTGTTTTTTGTTGTAACCACATACAAATCGAGGAGGAGACATCTCCTTTCTGATTCAGTAGAACCAGTTTCCATGTTTTCTCTTAATAGTGAACTGAACGTTTCTTTTGAAAAAGAAAACATTGAAGTAACTTGCATGTAAAATTTCAGGCCTGTTGCCTAATCAATTGGAAACTTACCCTTTCCCCTTCAAGGAAAATGAAATCTCATTCATACTGTTTTTTTGTTTTTTAAACTCTGGATAAGGATTTCATACTTAAGATTTTTTTTTTTTTAAGGTATATATATTTTTTAAACTCCTGCTTGTTTCACTGATGAGAATTATGGTGGATGGCTTTCTTTGAATCTGCTGCTTTAAGTATATCATCTTCTGAAGTCACTCATCTTAAAGGCAGACTTCTTCAGGATGGTGACTGGGCAGCAGCAAGTAACTGGGCTTGTTTCTTGTGAAATTAACATACTGCAATTTTAAAAAACATTTCTTTCTTCACTGAATAAGAAATCACAGACTTTTAAGGCAATATCTGTTGGCTTGTCTTTGTCATTGTGTAATATGATATTTTTCAAAACAAAACAAAACAAAACGTAATTATCAGCCTAACTGAGGAATAGACAGACTGCAAGGAAATTGATACCACATTAATTTTTTATGTTTCCAGTTGCGGAGTGGTGAGGAAAAGCTTATGGAAAGCTCGTCCAGGTTGATTTGTTGTTTTGTAGTCTGTAATATACTTGAGAGTAGTCTGCTTTGTAGTCTCCCTCTTTATTTGGCAGAAGAAACTTTGATTTTGAAAGTTGAGTAGATTGTAGGATGATTTGCCGTAGTCTGTTTGGTTTAAACATCTGCTGCTCTTTTCCTTGCTATGAAAGTTAACATTATTTTAACACCAAAATAAATACACAGGAAATGAAGAAAAGCACAGCAAAACTTGAGTGGTGTTTTTAGTGGGTTGTTTATGCCCTGGTGGTTTTCTTAGTATAAACACTGCACACATCTGTTCTGAACTCAAAGGGCTGTTTTGAGGATGGGCATAAATCTCAGATGGGAATTTTTTTTTTTTTTTTTTTTTTTTTTTTTGGTAAGAAAAGTTGGAACCATTACTGTTTCTTTAAATCCAGTACTCTGGAAGTATTCGTATTAAGCATAGCAGCTCACCAGCATTCCAGGGAAGTTATTTGGAAAATGGAATGTACAGTTGGTAGGCAGCATTTAATTTCACTTAGAGCACAGGCAGGCTTTATTTACATCTCTTTAAGAATAAGGGACAATTTAATTATCTGAAGTTTTAGTTTTAACAATGAAGATGTTGATGGTTATTCTTACTCTCCAGGTTAGTTATACCATATTCCCTGGTTCTGTTGTTCACAGCTCTACTCTGCCAAATAAACCATGTGTCTGCACTGTCATTCTTCAGCCTCTCTGGCAACATATACACAAATAGATCTTTTTAAGCCAGTTATCTTGCAGCATACAAGACCTTCCTAAAGTCCTACATTTAGAGCAACTCTAAATGGTTCAGATACGGACTCTGCTTGGTGACTGCTCTCTGGCATCGGACTTTCCCCATACTAGTCTGTAAGCATAATTGAAAAAGAAAATAAAGGAAAAAATTAACTGTAAATAAGCTTGGGGTGGGATCCATTGGGTAGGAGAAGGAGATTGGCAAAGGTCAGAAAGAATCTCAGTTTGGCTAATTTCTGGAAACCCATCACTTTCATTGGTAATGAGCAAATTAGCAGAACTCTGCTTGTGTTAATGAGTCTGTTCAAAAAACCTCATGGTTTATTACCACAACCCCCAACAGTCAACCAGCTCATCGTTCATGACCATACTGCATGTTCATGTTATACCCATTTGAACCCCAGTTTTGCCTCTATCTTCATGAAAAGGTCATGGGCCAACCTCAGCCTTCATTTTTCCCCTGTGAACTCCTGAGCATACTCCGCCAGTAGGCTGAAAGCCTCCTGGAGGCAGGGCATTCTGCCTTGGTCACCACTGGATCCTGGAATCCTGCCACGGTGCCTGATTTGGCTCCCAGAAAGTGGCTGACTGAAAAAAACCCCATGAAATCTCTCCGATAGCAGTGTAGTCACTACTGTATAATTTAATACTTCATTATATATACATCTTGTATTCTCTAATTATCTAATTATTGTAGAGCTGTACAGGACCTTAGGTAGATCTTAGACATTTGACTCCCCGCCCCCCCGCCCCCCAAGGAAACCAAGGCCCAGAGAAGTAAATTGTCTGTTCAAGTTGATTCAGAAAGTTTGTAGCAGAAATGAGTTGTTGTGAGGACTGAGTGGTTTTCTTTAGTCTCTAATTTTTCTGTAGCATTACTGCCTCTCCACGATCATTTTATGTCTTGTCTCCTTAGTTATTAGCTTGTCAGTGATAGGGACTGTGCTCGGTCTTGGGGACCCTTCCAGCATGGGGTGGCAGGGGACATCTGAGATTACAGTGCACAGTGAGCCTGTCCTGGAGTCCTCATTGCCTTGAAGCCAGTTGCTGGTCTAGATTCCCAGGCTGTTGTGATGTCAGGAAAGAGAGTAATGAGAACTCTAGGTGACCAGCCTTGTTGGAATTTGTTCTCCTTGCTGCTCTGGCACTTAGGTTTGCTTTACTTTTTTTCTGATTGTGCAGAGGAGGAGGCCCTGTGTAATGCCACTTCACAAAGAGTGTTTTCCCAAGGGAGTAGAGAACTGGTTAGACCATTGATTTTTCTCAAGATGGCTGACGGTTCTATTTACATAATTACGTGGTGCTGAAAACATAGGTCCTAATAAATGTGCTCATGGTTGGCCGTGGCTTTAAGCTGCTGTTAGTGATACTTTAATTATGGGTTAAGAGCCATTAGTGTGTAATTTGGTAGAAGAATTCTCCCCTTTTAATTTAATAGTGCGATTTATATTGGGAGAAAGTAAGAATAAATTGCATATTGTGATCATCTGAAAGCTTAAGAGGAGAGTATTCTAAGTTCCTCACATTTTGAGCTACTCATTGTTTTAGAACATAATTACACTTATTTCATCACAGGGTACACTTAAAATTAATTTTCTGGAATTGAAAGGAAAATGCAGACGAGTTGTTGAGTGAGACTTTTTCAGAATTAGGAGTAAGGTTGGGTGACGGGATTCCTTTTGTTTTCTGCCAGTCTAACCAGCAAGCAGTTTAGTGTTCTTTGTCTAATGAGTTCAGAGGTATCAAGGAAACTTAGAGCATTGGGTACTATTAAGGTGAAAAGGCCACAGAGCAGAGCCATTTGAACCCGCCTCTGTTCCAGCCCTGTGTATCAAGTGACCAGCTCTTGATCCAGGGGTGTATTCTGAAGTCGAACATCTGCAACTATTTTGCTGTGGAAATTCATTTTACTTTAGAATTTTGTTTGCAGGAGAGAGAGGTGAAGGGGAGGAGTTGGGGGGGGGAGAGGAAGGGGAAAATTGGGGGGGGGGGGAAGGAAGGGTGGCGGGGGGAGGGGGGCAGTTGTTGGGGGAGAGGCTGAGAGGAGTTTGATTAGTAAAACATGCCTAGGTGAGCCCAGGAGATCTCCTGCAAGAGATCCAGCCAGTTTGTATTTCTTCTAATTACAGTTTGTGAAGGGAAGGTGTGATTATATCCTCCTTCCTTCCAGCTCCCCCTCCCTTGTTTCTCTGCCCTCTTCTGGAAAGATTATTTTACTTGGCTGTTTATCTCTTGGAGCTTACACATGGCTTTGTTTTGGAAGGCAGATTTCTCTTCCTTCCTTCCTCCTTTCCTTCCCTATTGTCTGCATGGCCTTCTATTCTTAGGGTGTTGGGATTTGTTGCTGTGAAGATTTTTTTAAACACGCCATAAGATACAAAAAATACCCCGCGGCTTGTGAGAAGATTCAAAACCTCTCAATATAGCCTCGTTCCACTCAATTGTGAGGATGTTGCAGAAAACTTGGTTTTGTCTGAAGAAATTAGATCCAGACTTCGCACTTTTGCATATATACAAATGTATAAAACCGGTCTAACCAGGGGTCGTTTCTGGCTCTGTTTTATCTCCGCATCTGACATTTATTCAACGACTGTGTTTAGCGGTGCCTCCGTGTCGGATATTGAGTTTGTTAGCGGCATCCCTGCCGGGCTCCTCAGCATCAGTTTGTGCTATAGAATAGTCCCTCTCCCGCATGCTTTTACTTTTAAGTAATCCCTATACCCAAGGTGGGGCTTGAACTCACAACCCTGAGATCAAAACAAGAGGCGCGCAATCCCTCTTTTATTTCTTAATGAACTCATATGTCAGCTCCCTATCCCTCCCCTCAAAGAAACCCCAACCATGGACGCTTAATTTTTAAAAGCAGAGTCTGAAAATGATTTTACTTTTTCCATTTGTTCTCTCTTTGCCTTCCTAAATGTTACATGTTCTGCTAAGTTCTAAGGAATTCTTTCTGTCAGTTTGCTTTGTTATCTTGCCTTCTTTTTTTCATTTTTTTTTAAAAGAATACTGTAGATTGTTACAATTTCAGGGTATTGTGTACAGAATGTGTTTAAATCCTAACAATGCAAATTACTACTAGGTGAAAGGTTATTTACCCTAAATAAAGTAGAAAATCTATTCTTAAAGTTACCTTTAAAGATTTTATTTATTTATTTTTACAGAGAGAGATCACAAGCAGGCAGAGAGGCAGGCAGAGAGAGAGGAGGAAGCAGGCTCCCCGCTGAGCAGAGAGCCCGATGCGGGGCTCGATCCCAGGACCCTGAGATCATGACCTGAACCGAAGGCAGCGGCTTAACCCACTGAGCCACCCAGGCGCCCCTTAAAGTTACCTTTAATTTGTGGCTAATTTATATGATCTTTCTGAACTCTTAATAACTTGTTTGTTAACAAAGAAGTCTGTAAACATAACAAACTGAAATATATTTAGTAAGTCATCACAGAAAACTCAGTCCTGTCCTTTTCCCACCCAGTATCCATTCTCTTAAAGGTATATGGAATGCATGTGCTGTGCTGGAATATATTAAGTCTTGGGTTGTCCCTCTCTCTTGCAACACTTTTTATTATGAAATATGCCATATGTACACAAACATGCATAAAACACACGTGTGGTTTGAAAACGAACAACCTTATGATCACCGCCAGGTCAGGAAATAATAATTCACCTCTTTCAAGTATTCTCTCCTTGTCACATTCCTCCTCGCCCCAAGAGGTCATCACAATTATAATATGTCTTTTCTTCCTATCTCTACTACCTCTATGTGCAATTCTAAACAAATTAACTTAGTTTTGTATGTTTTTCCTTTCCTTTCCTTTTTTTTTTTTTTTTTTGAGCCCAATTGAAATTATTTCCTATGTCCTCTTTTGTGTCTTGCTTGAGGTTTTTTATAGTGGAAATGTCCCTGTCTTTTCCATGTGAAGCCAGCTTATCTTCAAGTGTGGGAATCTTGGCTGTGGAACATATGCAGACGCCCCAGCGTCCTTCTCATTCACTTGCTGCTCACTGTCTACTAAACATAGCTGGTGATGCTTTGGTCCAAACTTTTTTTCAGTCAGTGTTTTGTTCACAGTCTTCCTCACCTGTTGAAAGCCTTCTACCCTGCAGGTCATAATGGGAACTTGTATGTCTGAGAAACTCTGCAGTTTGGGAGAGTGCAAAGTGGGGGATGCTCAAGGAGATACATAGCTTAATTAGGGTCTGAACAAGGGCTTTCGTTCTGCATTAATAAGCAATTTGCTTAAAGGCTGAGACTTGCTACAAGTCAACTTTGTTACAGTGCCAGATTTCTTTGGACGTTAATCCAGGGACTTTTAGATACACAGAAAAAGCTTAAGTTGTTCCAGTATTCAAACAATACTCTACATTGTAGAGAGGTGGCTGTCTGAGGGCAACAAAGATTTGAAACAATCATCTGCATTATGCACCATCTAAAATTATGAATGAAAAAGAATCATCCATATGTATGGCTCTTGATTTTTATTTTATATCTGCTTAGCATGAAAATAGCTGCCTGTTAATTGTTTTTGGCTAATGATTCGATTTTAATAGAGTGAATTCCAGAATTTAATGATTTGTTGCAGATGCATTCTGCCAAGCAATTTAGCAAAGTTGTTTACACTACCCCAAATCCAGCTGGACAGAGCGAGCCAATGCTTCTTCCCTGATAACAGTTCAGGGAGTGATGAGTGCAAATTTCTGGACCTTTTTTTTCCCCCTTTGAAAACAAACACGTCTTCCGTTATATGGCAGCACTGTTAGAGTGGCAGGGGATTAATTTAAAATTTTATTTCAATGTCAGCAGCTCTTTCCGGTACCCATTTTCTCCCATTCTTACTATGTGTGTCCTTTTAAATGATTATTTTTTTCTGATGAGCAACTGATAAACTGTTGGCTGACCTCACAGAAAACTCTTGTTTTATTTCTCTGCTGAAAAGTTGTGACCTCTTTGCCAGTGCTTAAAATCACCCATGAGAGGGCTTTGAGTAGCTTTCTTAAAGGAATATCCAGTAGCGGCTGTACCAGGCTCTAAGTTCTGTTGGGCAGAGGGCAAAGGAGATGGAAAATAGTAGGCCTTCTCAGGATAAAACCTATAAAAAGTTTTCCAGCACTGCTCTACTGGATTCAGAATTGGTTAACAATGACCACTAGTTTCTGGAGACCACGATGGGAGCCCTTTTTCTCTGAGAGCCTTTATACTGGTGAAAGATGGCTGATTTGGGGAGGGAGGAGGTGGAGTAGAGTTCTAGAACCGACAGCAGACGTCGGACATTGCTCTTGGTGTCCAGCAATAAATGTAATGCACATACACACTCACTTGGTTCTATATTTTGTCCAACACAGATTGGGAGAGGGCCTTCTTGTAGAGCTGGAAGAACTCTTGTGTATCCTTTAAGGAGAAGATAGAAGAACCACCACATCTTGCTTTTCCACCTGCAGACTCTTCTGAATCCACCTCCATCCTTCTTCCCCTTCCCTTAGGCTCACTGAAAGGTTAATTCTTCTATTGGTGCTCATAGATACCAGCCCTTCTGGCCTCAGGGACTTCTCCATGATCTGCTTCTGATTTCCCCTTCTTCCTCTCCTGGTTCTTTCTCTTTATCATGTGCTTAAGCACACAAGTTTTTCCCAACTTTAAAACAAAACCAAACTCATCCCTAAATCTTACCCACCCTCTTGCCTCCCACCCCTGCTGCAGTATTAGACTCTTATCTTTGCCATCCAAGTTTTTAGAAGAATGTGTTCAACTTGTTTCTACTTCCTTCTGTCCAGTCTCTCCTCAATCCACTGTCATCTCACATCATCTCATTTCTGCTCCCACAGCTCCACTTAAGATTTCTGGACGAAGCCACTAAGTGATATCCTAGTGGAAAGTTCAGTGGACACTTTTCAGTCCTTACCTAGTTGAATCTCCTAATACCATTTGGTGTTGACTCCTTCCAAAATCTTAAACTTCTTATATCCCTTGGCTCAAATACTCTTTGAATATGCACTCCATTGGGAATTGAGTGCTGGTGAGCATGTGGTGAGCAAAATGTACAGGGGCTTTATGGAGCTCCTGGTGTTGGTAGGAGGGTATGAAAGAGTGAGGCAGGCTGATAAACATTAAAGACAAATAAACTGTGGTTACAGCTTGAGAACAGATTGGAAGGGAAGAAGGAGAGAATGTAGAGATAGGAGAGAATGTGAATGTGCTGCACTGGTTTAGGCAAGAGATGGTAGTCACTCAGATTGTGGTGGCGGTCATGGAAAAGGAGAGGAGTAGAAGAAAAATTTAGAGAGAAGACTGACAGTACATGGGGAGAGGCTGGAGTAGGGGATGAGAGAGAAGACATAGAAGACATGGAGAGTGCCTCCTAGGTTTCTAGCTTGTCCAGGTGAGTGGAAGGAAGTTTCTGCCATTTGCAGAGATGGGAAATACAGGGAGAGGATTGGGTTCTGGGATGAGATGATGAGTTTAGTTTCAGATATGTTGAGTTTGAAGGATCTTTAAAATTTCGAAGAAGAGCTAAATATTATAGGATTGGATATATGGGTTTAGAGCTCAGACAAGAGGCCATTGCTGGTGATACTAGTTTGGGAGAGAGAATAAGTGAAGCTCTGGGCAAGAATGGTCACTGGGGAACAAAGAACAGAATGAGGAGTTGAAGACGTACTAGGAACTCTTCTCTTAGGTCTCTATCAGTTTTCTTCTTTATTCCTAAAATAACCCCACAACTGATCCCGCCTCTAATCTTGTTCTCTTATAAGCCTTTATCCATAGTATTACCAGAGTGCCATCCCTTATTTACTGTTACAGCCCTATTTTTTATTATTCCTTCACCCACACCCTGTAGCCCAGATACATCAAACTACAGTTCACAGACAGCTGAGGGTTAGAGGTGCCTATCCACCCCTCCCTTTACTGCCCCCACTTCGTGTACTTGAAAACATGTGTATAACTTCTGACTTCCCAAAAACTTAACTACTAATAGCTTACTGTTGATTGGAAGCCTTACTGATAATATAACAAAAAGAGTGATTCATGTATGTTTTGTATATCCTGTGTGTTATATACTATATTCTCACAATAAAGTCAGCTAGAGAAAAGCAAATGTTAATAAGAAAATTGTAAGGAAGAGGAAGTACATTTACAGTACTGTACTGTATTTACTGGAAGAAAATTGCATGCAAGGGGGACCTGAACAGTTCAAACCCATGTTGTTCAAGGGTCAGCTGTATTTGAGTGAACCATTGCCTCTCTCTGAAATCCACGTCCCCTGCCCTTTCTCTTGACTTCTCTTAGTCCCTCAAGTGCAGAGACTCCTCGAAAGTGACCCTCCTCACTCTTGCCTTTTTAGCTGAATTAGGTGTTTTGTTTGTAGTTTCGTGGCATGCCGAGCATGCTTTTGTCAGAGAATTTATTTCACTGTGTTATATACTCCTCAGTCTACCTTTCTGTAAGCTCTGGGAGGGCTAGGACTTTGTCTTCCATCTCTTTGCTCTTAGCACCAAGCATCGTGGTGTCTGCTTAGGTATGAATCTACTCCAGGGTCTTTTTGTTAAAGAAAGAAACATTGATGGGGCGCCTGGGTGGCTCAGTGGGCTAAAGCCTCTGCCTTCGGCTCAGGTCATGATCCCAGGGTCTTAGGATCAAGCCCTGCGTCGTCGGGCTCTCTGCTCAGCGGGGAGCCTGCTTCCTCCTATCTCTCAGCCTGCTTCTCTGCCTACTTGTGATCTCTGTCTGTCAAACGAATAAATAAAATCTTAAAAAAAAAAGAAAAAAGAAAGAAACATTGAAATTGTGTGGTTAACCCAGGGATTGTCAGTTATTTGGTAACACAAGAAAGTTAGTTAACTCTTAGAATGTCCTTAGAGGAAGGAATGGCAGCTGGCAAAGGAGAGGGGAAGAAAGAAAACTGTTTAAGGCTGTTTCTATAGAGAAATTTAACAAGTGGACTAGTTGGTTATAAATAATTGCCCCCGTTCTTTTTGTTTTCTAATTACTGCACTCTGGATTGTCTATTAACTGACTGAACATTTATGGGAAAATATTTAATACTTAATACTTTAAATATTTATTAAATATTAATATTTAATATTAAATATTTAAAATACTTTAATAATAATTTAATATTTAATTGTGTGCCAGGCACTGGTTTATGTGCTGGAGACTTAGCTCTTAACAAAACAAACAGCAGTATCCCTGGGTTTTTGGAGTCTACGTTCTAGCAGGAGAGATGGACTGTGAACAGGTACATAAATAAAGAAGATAATTACAGATTTTGAAGTGTCACTATTAACAGGTTGATGTCTGTTAGCTGATTTACTATTTAGAATAGTTGCATCCATACCTAAAAAGTGACTGCTTTTATTTTTAAACTTCAAGCTTCAAAGTACAGATTTGAGTAGATGATTTATTTCCCTCATGGTGTTGTGAAGGATTTAAAGTACATCAAAGAAACTTTTGGAAAATTTCCTTTGGAATATGAGAAGTCAGGTCTTTTACCTTTTTTTTTTTTTTTAAGATTTTATTTATTTATTTCACAGAGAGAGAGAGAGGGAACAAAAGCGGGGGGGTGGTGGGAGAGGGAGAAGCAGGCTTCCCACTGAGCAGGGAGCCCGATGTAGGGCTCGAACCCAGATCTTGGGATCATGACCTGAACTGAAGACAGACACTTAATGACTGAGCCACCCAGGCACCCCTTTTACTTTTTTTTTTTTTTTTTTTAATGGTCAAAGAATCAGACTGCTTCACTCCATTATACCTGGCTTTTATATTGGGACCTAACATTTATTGTAGCATTATCACCTTTTCCTTTTCATTTTTTTTCTTAAATAAGGTTTTATTTATTTGACAGAACAGTGAGAGAGTGAACACAAGCAGGGGAAGTAGGAGACGGAGAAGCAGGCTCTCTGCTGAGCAGGGAGCCTGATGTGGGGCTCAGTCCCAGGACGCCGAGATCATGACCCGAGCTGAAGGCAGATGCTTTATGACTGAGCCACCCAGGGCCCCCCGCTTTTCCATTCATTCGTTCATTCATTTTTAAAAGATTTTATTTTTTTATTTGATAGAGAGCACAGAGAGCACAAGTAGGCAGAGTGGCAGGCAGAGGGAAAGGGAGAAGCAGGCTCTCTACTGAGCAGGGAACCTGATGTGGGGCTTGATCCTAGGACCCTGATGACCTGAGCCAAAGGCGGATGCTTAACTGACTGCGCCACCGAGGCGCCCCTCTTTTTTTTTGTTTTTTTTTTTAATAAAGGTCGAATTATTTGTTTGTGTTCTTAGAAGAATTGAATATATTTAGAATAAAAAAAGTCAGTGAATGTTGGGGCACCTGGGGTGCCTTGGTGGGTGGCTCAGTTGGTTAATCTCCAACTCTTGATTTTGGCTCAGTTCATGATTTCAGGGTCATGAGATCAAGCCCCATGTCATGCTGAGTGCGGATCCTGCTTAAGATTCTCTCTCCCCCCTTCCCTCTGTACCTCCTAGTTCCCTCTCTCCCTCCTCTAAAAAAAAAAAAAGGAAAAAAGAAAAAAAAAATCTGTGAGTTTTAAAAAGGCTCAGGAAATCAATTTATGTTCGCTTCTTAAAGGACTCTGGTCAGACCTTTAAAGTTATTGCCCTGAATAGAATAGATCTTACAATAACCTAGGGGGAGATTTTTATTGTGAGCTCTTACTTTGTGAAAAGCGTATTTGGGGAGGACTAGATAAAAATGCAAGCCTTGGGCTTCATATGGATAAAGGACTACTGGGGTGTTCTACCTGTTTGATTTTTGTTTCTCTTACTTTGTTTTTATTGAGGCATAATTGATGATGGTGCAATCTTCAGGGCATGGCTTATAATGATTTTTCCCTGTTTATAACTTTTGTAAGAACAAACCAAGTCAAGATACAGATCATATCTATCACCCCAGAGTATTCCTTTATACTTCCTTGGATAGGCCATACACATCCCCCAATGATAACCGCTATTTTGACTTCTGTAGTCATAGATTAGTTTTGTCTACTCTTGAGCTTCATATAAGTAGAATCATTTGATTTCAACTTTTTGTGCTCAACATGTTTTTGAGTGCCATGTTGTATGGATCAGTGATTTGTTCTTTGTATTGCTGGGCTGTAGTCCATCGTAGGAGTATGTTACAATCTGCCTATCTAGTCTAAGGTTGAAGGGCATTTGTGTTGTTTCCAGTTTTTAACTATTATGAATAAAATTGCTTCAAACATTTTTTTATGGCAAAATACATATATGCTAAAATTTATTATCTTAACCATTTTTAGCAGTATAGCTCTTAAATTCATTCACTTGGTGGTACAACCTCTGAATATTTTTGTCCAAGCGTTTTTGGGGACAAATGTACTCCTTTCTCTTGGATACATACGTGTGGACCTGCTGGGTCATTGGTATGTTTGTCTGTCTGTCTGTCTTTCTTTCTTCTTCTTCTTCTTCTTCTTCTTCTTCTGGGTCATTGGTATGTTTCTCTTTCTTTCTTTCTTCTTCTTCTTTTTTTTTTTTAAAGATTTTATTTATTTATTTGACAGAGAGACAGATCACAAGTAGGCAGAGAGGCAGGCAGAGAGAGAGAGAGGGAAGCAGGTTCCCTGCTGAGCAGAGAGCCTAATGTGGGACTCGATCCCAGGACCCTGGGATCATGACCTGAGCCGAAGGCAGAGGCTTTAACCCACTGAGCCACCCAGGGGCCCCTCTTCTTCTTCTTCTTTCTTCTTCTTTCTTCTTCTTTCTTGTTCTTGTTCTTGTTCTTGTTCTTGTTCTTGTTCTTCTTCCTCTTCTTCCTCTTCCTCTTCCTCTTCTTCCTCTTCTTCTTTTCTTCTTCTAAACTCTCATCTGTTTTCCAAAGTGGTTATACCATCCTGTTCTCCTACCAGTGTTGTATAATGGTTCCAGGAACTATACATCCTCACTGATACTTTGTGTAGCTGGTCTTATAAAATTTTAGTCATGCTGGAGGTCTCTGGACAATATTAAAGTGTTTTTCATTGTTAACTTAAAATGCGTTACTTGTGGGAATACTTGGTATGACACTGCTGTTTGGTATTTTGTGTGAAAAGACGTATTCTTTACTTCGATGGGTTGATCGTCTAAAAGGCTGGAATCTGTGTGTTCCTTGTCAAATTACAAGCAGAGGTAGTGATTTTGGTATTGTCAAAAAAGGGGTTGTTTTTCCAAACGGGTAAATCCAAGCCGTGGAAACCAGCAGGCAGCCAGATTGAGGGATGTGAACAAACACCAACGTGGCACAGGGGACTCTTTTTTGGGGAACATTTTCCTTTAGTGTAGTGTTGCTTTGCCTTATTTTGTATTTAGTAATGATTCATCCAACCACTGGCCTGTTAAAGTAAAGCTCAGAGATTAAGCTCTCCTCACTCCAGTTTAATTTCTCTTCTGGTTTGCACAGCCATTCCCTCCGGTAGGTTCTTTTAATTTCCCAATTTGGGATGCCCTTCCTGATTCTTTCCAGCTAGATGAATTCTATATACCCTTCAGGGTGTGGCTCATCCTCCTTCTGTGAAACTTTATCTAAAACTTTTTTAAAGGCAGGAATTGTACTGTGTGTAACCTTTTAAGTCCTCAATGTCTAACAAGATGCCTCGTCTTCTTTCATGTATGACAGTGTTTATATCCCCCTCTTGTGAAGGGTTTATAGCCTGTAATATTCATTTGGCAGTTATATCACCTTGTATTTTGTTATCTTTAATGTAAATAGAGTATGACATTAAAAGCAAACAAATGTAACAACTTATATATCTGAATAAGTAAGGTGTTCAAACTTGTCTTCAAAATAATTACCTTGGAAAATTACACATTTAACCTAACGTTGTGGTGATCTCATTCTCAGAACATTGCTGGTTTTTTTTTTTTTTTTTTTTTTTTTTTTTAAGAAGTTGCCTTTAAGGTCTGAGGTACATTCTTTTGACTGTTTTATATGGTGGCTAGTGATTGTATATATATTGTGTATACATTGTATATACATGTATATATACATGTTTAAGTATTACATATTATATATTCCATATATATTAGACACTTGTAGAGTGCTGTTTGCCAGGCACAATTCTGTGTAGGTATGCCTATAAAATGATGAACTCTTTTTTTCCTGTTACTCTAAAGCCAGTTCCACAAGTAGAGCTGGAAAATACCTTTTTTTTTTTTTAAAGATTTTATTTATTTATTTGACAGACAGAGATCACCAGTAGGCAGAGAGTCAGGCAGAGAGAGAGAAAGGGAAGCAGGCTCCCTGCTGAGCAGAGAGCCTGATGCAGGGCTCGATCCCCATGATCTGAGCTGAAGGCAGAGGCTTTAACCCACTGAGCCACCCAGGAGCCCCAGGAAAATACCTTTAAAAAAAAAAAAGATTTTATATATTTATTTGACAAAGAGAGAGAGATACAGGTAGGCAGAGAGGGGGAAGCAGGCTCCCCGCTGAGCAGAGAGCCTGATGTGGGGCTTGATCCCAGGACCCTGAGATCATGACCTGAGCCAAAGGCAGAGGCTTATCCCACTGAGCCACCCAGGCGCCCCTGGGAAAATACCTTTTAATCAGTGACCATTTTCTTTGGAATAGGTAGGTTTGCATCATTCTAGAATGACGCTTTGAAAAATGACAAGACTCAATTGTATGTTTAACAAAAACTTTCAAATTCACTTTCACTGCCGTCTAGATAGGAAATCATCACATCTAAAGTGCAAGTTACTTGAGGGCATGGAGAACACCATCTTTGTTGTATCCTTCTTCCAGTAGCATTTCTCATTGTTTGTGACCATGGCGGCACTAAGTAAATGTGTGATAATTCAAGATCATAGAGCCCTTATGCTAGAGGGCTGAGATAATTTGATTGTTATCAAATAACAGTTGGGTCTGTTGGGTAGACCAGCAATCTCTGGCTTTGACTTTATCGTGTTCCACTTTGCTCACTGATTTGTATGTCACACAGTACAGTGGCTGTTTGTGACCTTCTAGCAACCCGTTTTTCACTTCACTTTGTGGAAGATGGGAATGCCACTTAATTTGTCTGTAAGTGATTTTTCTGTAGCATGACTCTTTCATTCCCTTTAAAGAGGTGGAATCATCACAGCTCATAGCTGTCATAGTGGTGTTTAGAGTACAGCTTGGGAAATATGCATGGCACCTTAAAATACTTATTACTGCCTTGTTAATGTTATGAAATCTCCAGCTATGCTAGATTTTACATGTCATGACGAAACGAAACTTCAGGTTCCTGGTCTGGTCTTATCTTTTAATTAATAAGAGGGGAACAAGAGATCCCCTGGTAACATGAATGACACTTAAACACTCATCCACCCATATGAGGGCTCCTGTTGCTTTGATTTTGTGTCGTATGTGTGTAGGGCTTTCTCTTTCTTTCTTTCTTTGCACATTTTGTGTGTGTGTATTCAGAATTTCCCTGCCATGTTTGATTTACCTCATTTTAGTTACCACTGCAGCTGTGACAGTTGGTTAACTAATTCTTATAATGCCCAGGGTTTACTGACAATCTTGGAAAGATACAAAGCTGCCCTATTTACTCGCCTCATTGTTGGTTCTGTTTCTGCTATAGTTGGTTTTTTAAAGAAAATATTTTATTTATTTATTTATTTGTCAGAGAGAGAGAGAGAGCGCGCGCGCACAAGTAGGCAGAGTGTTAGGCAGAGGCAGAGAGAGAAGCAGGCTCCCCGCCGAGTAAGGATTCCTGACGCTGGACTCGATCCCAGGACTCTGGGATCATGACCTGAGCGGAAGGCAGTGGCTTAACCAAAACCAACTGAGCCACCCAGGCATCCTCCTGCTATAGTTTTTTTTAAAAAGACGATAGTTATTTTAAAACCTAGGATTTTTAAACAGCTTCGTTGAGATGCAGTTCACATACCACAAAATTCACCCCTGTAAAATGTTACAGCTCACTGATTTTAGTATATTCACAGTTGGGGAACCATTGCCATGATCTAAGTTGAGAATATTTTCATTACCCTCCAAAGAAACCTTGTACCTCTTAGTAGTCACTCTCGATCCCTCTCTTACCAGGCCCTGGTACACCCCAAGTCTACTTTCTGTCTCTATAGATCTGCTTATTCTGAACATTTCAATTAAATGGAATCATATAGTATATGGTCTTTTGTGACTGGCTTTTTTCATGTAGCATGATAAAGGTTCATTGTCTTGGAGCATGTATCAGTCAGTACTCCATTCCTTTTGATTGCTGAATACAGTCCCTTGTATGGGTATACCACGTTTTATTTATCCAAACAATAGTATTTTTTAAGAAGCAATAACAGAGGGATGCCTGGGTGGCTCAGTCGATTGAGTGTCCAACTCTTGGATTCAGCTCCAGTCCTGATCTCATGACTTATGGGATTGAGCCCCGCATCGGCTCCACACTCCACAGGAGTCTGCTTGGATATCCTCTCCCTCTGCCCCTTCCCCTGCTCACGTACTCTCTTTCTCTCTCCTCTCAAATAAATAACTCTGTTAAAAAAAAAAAATACACACACACACACACACACACACACACACACACACACACACGTAATAGCTCCTGGGTGAAGGTTGGGCTGAACAGTATACTGACTACAACGCCTTCTTCACTCTTCTTCAGCTATGAAAAAGCAAGAGAAAACATGCCATTTTATTTGCTGATTAGCATATGAACCCCAGCAAGGTGTCATGGTCCCAGCCCAGGAGTATAACTTCTCTAGTGCAATAGCATGGTTTATTTTGAGTATCTGAGTGATAATTTCTGCTTACAGGTAGGCTGACAATCTGTGGCTTTGTCTTTACTCCATTTGGCTTTGTTCTCCTATTTATATGTTGCACAGAGCCATAACTATTTGTGAATTGCTCTGGAGTAATTTACACTTTAGATGTGGTGATTTTGTGTTTATGTATGAAGTTTTATATATACGTTTCTGTGTGTATGGCAGTGAAATTGGCTTTTTTATTTCAGATCTGTAATTTCACATGGCTATCTATAGATACATATCTATACTTGGGAAATTATATTATATAAAATAGAAACACATTATATATAAATTTAAAAATACGTATCTACGTCCATATCTCTATCTGTCTGTATGGCTATAAATGGATAGGTGGTCTTTGACATTTTCAAGACTGTACTTTGAAAGACTTCAGAACCAAATGTCATTCAACCTAAACTCATAATGGGTTATAAACTAAGTGTTCTGTAATTTTGTTCTACGTTTGTCATGGGATCAGATAAGATAAGACTGCCAAATGCTAGCAATCCTACTTAGAAGGCCTGCTTGTAGGATTTAAAGGAAATGTACGGCCTCAGATGAATGATCTGACACACATGGCAACATGCAGGTCTCCTGAGTGCACCCTTCTGTCAGAAATTAGCATTTGGGAAACAATCTGGGACAAAAGGAAAAGCCTCTGGTATTTCTGAAGTTTTGAAGAGAGAACCCTTTAGAAGTCAGCACGTAATTTTTTCCCCTAAATTATTATTTTATTTCTTAATTAGTTTTACTTTATTTCTTACGCTGTAAGTATTTACAGAATGAAGTGAAATGTTTTCCAAGCAGATCCACCAGAGGATTTTGATTTCTCCCTCCACTGACACCAGTCACTAAGCAGGTCTTAATGCCTTCCTCAGTTTACCTGCTGTGACCTCTCAGAGAGTGATCACAGTGCTTTTGTAGCTGGCCTCAGTTTAAACATGAGGAGCTAGTTGGAAGAAGGCGAGCCGTTTCCTGCTGAGCAAGTTAAGGCTAGTTGCTGGGGTGAAAGTAGAAGTTTCTCTTTGCTCCCTTTCCTTTCCCTTTTGTTTTTCTAGGCTTTAAGAAATTTACAAACTGATGATCAGAAGAATCTATGTGGCTTTTATCGACTATCTTGAAGCTTTTATTGCATAGTTCAAAGCTTTTGTGGGGATGAGTTATTTTGTCATGCAAAAGACATATAGGAAGTATATGGCAGAATACACATTAAAGAGAGTATAAGGGAACAGGTGTTTGGTATGCCCATTTTACATGTAAGGAAACTGAGGCACCAGTGAGGGTCATTTAACTTAAACATTCTAACATCTGAAGAAGTGAACATTAAAAACAGTGAGAGAAATATGTCTTTGTTTGAAAACAGAGATGAGCTCTCCTGAAGGCTATGTTTAGCTCTTTTACATGTTATTGTTGGCTGGTGGTAATGGAGAGAGCCTAAACTCTATTCTCTGAACCCCAGCTGTTAAGAAATTTCCTGACCGGATGCTTGAGGATTCAGATACTCACGGTTATCAGTTTTTCCCTTCCACCAATTCCTGCTGCAACGTCCCTTAGGCTGTTGGAAATGTTCGATTGATCATAGCATTGCTTAATCATATCATTGATCAGCTTTGAGAGTGAAAGGGCACAAGAGAAGATTCAAGCAAAATGTAGGAACCCCCCTGGGGAGCATGCTGGACTTAAAATTTTTAGGGTTCCTCACTTTTTCATTAGGACTGGGGTCAGGCCTAGGAATATTCATTTTATTTTATTTTATTTTATTTTAAAAGATTTAGTTATTTGAGAGAGGGAGAATGTGCATGTGTGTGACCGGGGCAGGGTGCAGAGGGAGAGAATCTTCAACCAGATTCCCCACTGAGCGTGGGACCTGACTTGGTACTCATCTCACAATCCACCCATGAGATCATGACCAGAGCTGAAACCAGGAGTCAGACACTCAGCTGACAGCCACCCAGGCGCCCCTGCATTTTAAATAAGCGTCGTCTCCGGTGATTCCGATGCAGCTGGTCCAGGGACCACACTTCTAAAAGCCTTGTGCGAAGTGAAGAATAGGAGGGACTGAATGAGAAACAAAAAGGAGAATTTCCATGAATTGATAAAAGTAAACTGAGAACCATTGCTGCTCCAAATAGGAGCTCAGTAGATCAAGATTGTACTTAAGTGAAAGTTAATTTATTTCCAAATTTCCAGGAATAGCATTTGTCACATAGAGTCAGCTTCATCTCAGTAGTCCTAGAAATAGTCATTAGCAATTTACAGAAAATCCTGAGATTAAAAAATGCAATTTCTCTTCTGTATACAACACCTGTTTTTAACTCTTTGCTAAAACAAAAACCTTTACTGCTTCTGCTTTGTGGATTCTTTCTTCTTTTCCTTCCAGCAAGTCTGCAGTGCCTTGATATTATCCCAGTAGATAATCTGCTGTCTCAGTGAGGAAACTTGATGATGTGTGGGTTGATGTGGAAGCTAGGATTTGGATATGTCTGAGGTGATGTCACTTTCTCCATCTGGGATTATCACCTCTGTGCTTTGAGCCACATTGGGGATCCGTAATAGGTCTAATGTGAGCATCTTCAATAAATGCCCATCCACCTTTGGCAAGAAAGAGAAAATTCAGAAATTTGCTGAACTACTGAGCGCTTAAGTATATGGGCCATCTAGAGCCTGAATAGCCCTGAGTGAGTATAAGAAACTGCGAGAGTCTCAGTCCTCGGTTTTCAGTGGAACAGATGGAAGCCTCTCAATTACATGAGCTCACATCTGTCTCTCTGATTTGACTGGGTCTGTGCCATAATGTGCTCTGGAATTACTGATTCTGTAATCCTGAGAAAGCATGGTTGAAGTGAGATTGACAGAGACTTAGACCCTGAAGGTTAATGGCACAGAGAGAATGTGGACCCTGGAGAACTAATAGTGAAATATAAATGCCACTGGTTGCAACCACTCATCCATTTTATTTGCCAAAAATCTAATATAGTCTAGTAGGCCCCAAATTAAAATGTTTCAGTTTTGTTTTATTTCTTTGTTAGTCTAATTCCCGTTGACCTTGTGTCAAGGCTAAAACAATTTAGGAGCATTCTAGCATGGGAGCAGTTTTAACAATCATTGTCAGCATGGTTTTAAAGAAAATAGGTTGGCAAGATGCATGTGTGTTCTGCAGTCTGTTAATAGCATGACATTATATTTCTTTATTTTGTAAAACCATTAGAACAAGGCTTTGGGAGGATGGATTGAATTTCTAAAATGGCAGAATGTCTGTGGTGAACATCACTGTTATTTATTTTCCTGGAGTTTGCTACCCCGGTGGGTATTTAGTAATAGCTGGGTCCTTGTCATTCAGCATAGATTGGCTTATCACACAGGGTGGAGGGGCGCCTGGGTGGCTCAGTCGGTTAAGCATCTGCTTTCAGTTCGGGCCATGATCTCAGAGTCCTGGGGTCAAGCCCCACACCTGGCTCCCTGCTCAGTGGGAAACCTGCTTCTTCCTCTCCCTCTCTCTGCCTTTCCTCTCCACTCCTGCTCACGCACGCACACTCTCTCTCTCTAAAATAAATAAATAAATAAAATCTTAGAAAAAGGAAACAGGATGGAAAGATAATGGCTTTTAAAAGAGCGTTTGTTATAAAATTTGCATGCCTTGTATAAGAGGTAAGAATGAGGGTCAGATTTTGTGTAAGCGTCTTTTGTTCCCAAGTCTGAAGGCCATGGAATAGATAATTGGTAATAATAGATTTGAATGAGAAGACAGGCAATAGACTGGAAGAACAATTTGCACAAATCCTGTATCTGGTAAGGGACTTGTATCCAGAACATATAAAGAACTCTTACACCTCAACAATAACGTAGATAGTAACCCAATTTAAAATTGGATAAAGGACTTGAATAGACATTTCTCCAAAGAAGATATACAAATAGTTCATGAGCACATGAAAAGAGATTGAACATCATTAGTCATTAGGAAAGTGCAATTAAAACTACAGCAAAATACTTCATACCCACTAAAATGGCTAAGATAAAACAGACAGTATCAAGGGCTGACAGGGATGTGGAGGGATTGGGACCCTCATATGCTGCTGGTGGGATTGTAAATGGCACAGACACTTAGGAAAACAGTGTGCTAGTTCCTCAGAATGTCAAACTTAGGGCTGCCATTTGACTCAGTGATTCCATTCCTAGGTATACACCCAAGAGAACTGAAAACAGCCTCACAAAAGTTTGTCCACAGACATCCATAGCAGCATTATTCAGAATAGCCCACCCCCCACAAAAGGACCAATGCAAATACCCCTCAACCAATGAACGGATAAATAAGATGTGGTAAATCCCGTACAATGGAATATTACTTGGCGATGAAAAGGAATGCAGTACTGGTATATATATTGCAACATGGATGAGCCTTGAAAACATTATGCTGAGTGAAAGAAGCCAGACACAAAAAGCCACAGATATGATTCTACTTATATGAAGTATCTGGAATAGGCAATTATAAAGAAACAAAAAGTATGGTGGTAGTTGCCAGAGACTGGAGAGGGGGTATAGTGTGGGTAGTGACTGCTACAGGGTACAGTGTTTTTTTGGGGGGGAGAAGTATTCTAATGATTGTTGTACAACCCTGTGCTTACACTAAAACACATTGAATTGGACACTTTAAATGGGTAAATTGTGTGGTATATGAATTATATCTTAATAAAGCTATTATACAATTTGGAGATTTAAAGGGGAGAATATTGTTTTTACTCTTATTCCATTCATTTGATTATTTGCAAAGTCCTACATGTGTGATTTGCATACATGAAAACATTTTGCCAAATATCCTTAGTTTGGTGATGAACCTTACTAATGGCACCTGTAGGTCATCCAATGAATATTTGAGCACCAGGCTTTGTGTCTGGTGCAGGGGACCCACACTGCTCTTCTCAAGGAGCTGACAGTCTAGTATGTTTTCTTTATCATCAGTACTAGTTATTGTATAAGAAGCAAGTTAGGCATCATGCATGTTGTAAATTAAGGTAGTCT
Organism: Lontra canadensis; assembly: GCF_010015895.1. Lineage (NCBI taxonomy): Eukaryota > Metazoa > Chordata > Mammalia > Carnivora > Mustelidae > Lontra > Lontra canadensis. Next base: position 2,637,693 of record NW_022631118.1, on the reverse strand, counting down.
TTACAGAGAGTAAGTTGTGGGTGGGTGTGTTTGGGGCCTGAGGATAAGGATTAGCAGAAGAGGGGGATGGAATTCTAGGTGAAGCTGACCACCAAGGGCAGATGTGCAGATGGCAACGTAAACTTGTGAGTATGTTGCTTTTCCGGTTGAGTGTCCTCATTGGCTCCCCATTGCCTCCAAAATAAAGCCCACACTTGCTTTAGCATGGCTTGGGAGAGGAGGCTGCTATAGAATTTCCATGCAAGAGAACTCTAGTGGTAGCAGTCTGACTGGAAGTGGGAGAAGGCAGGGCTCATGGCCTTGCCTTGTGCTTGTCTGCATAGAAGCTAATTTTTCTTATAATGAACATTTATTTGAGGGGGCCTTTGAGGTGCTAAAGCATTTGGATGGCCAAAGCCCAACCTGTCCCCCACCATCACTGTCTTTCCCTGCTTTGTCACTTACTGCTCTTTCACTTTGCCCTGTACATCCCAGGAGCTTGGTGGTGCCATGCTGTTTCCCACCACTCTGCACTGAGAGCTTGTTTGGTCTGCAGGACTTTTTCCTCTGCAAAATTCCTGCTCATCCTTCAAGACCCAGCTGGAGCACCATCTGCTCCTTTAAGCCTCTCTGAATGGCATATGACCTTGGGCAACTTGCTAGCCACTTCTTTGCTTCCATTTCTTCCTCTCTAAAATGAGGCTCGTAAGAATACCTACTTCACGGTAATTAGGAGGATGAAATGAATTCATGTATATAAGCTTTTGGAACACTAAGTAAATGCTCCTGAGTGTTACCTATCAACCTGATTATTAATTTTGGGCAGAGTGGGTGGCTCCCTTGTCCTTTCACCCTCTGCCCTTACGTGCGCTTCCATTATTAGCAGTAAATACAGGGTGGGAGGGCATTGCAAATTTGGTGAAAAGTCTCCAGTGTGGTCAAAACCATACAGATAAGGTTGTACCATGTGTTAAAGGGGGTGAGGTAGGGAGTGCACATTTACCCTACTTTGTAGTCATTCCAGGGAGTCTGTCTTGGGATGGAGATGAGACCACCTGACTTAATGGCCCCTTCTGATGTAAAATCTTTCCTGCCTGAAGGAGCCTCTGTCTTTGGAGGTACTGGGAATGGGTGGGAAGTTGGGGTACAAGGAAGGGACAGAGTAGAATGAGGAAACTGTGGTGAAATCCTAAATCCGTTCAACTTTCTGGCTCCTTCTCCCTAGCCCTGTTGTGGCTGTAGACCAGCTCTGCTCACACACCCAGAAGCCTCTGGCAAGTCTGGGGTGGCCTTTTGCATCAACACACTAAGCATCCTGCATTCAATTTGTGGGGAAAAATGAGTCTTACTACTTCACCCAAGACCTCTCAGAATCAGGATCTGTTTCCTTACACACCTGCGGGCCTATGGAGAAACTGCTTCAGCGTAAATGCACTGTTTCAGAGACACCACCAGCCTGCAGTAGTCCGTGAACTGCACTACATTTTAAAATTTTCGTTTTTGGAAGTGTGGGAATGGTGTTTGCCCCTTTATACTTTGGGTCACCCACCCCTCTGTACATTCAGGAGGAAACCCCCGGAGTTTGTTTGTCCTCGGTCTCTGTGTAGCGGGCACACAGGAGCTCCTGGAATGTCTGGTCCATTCCTCCGCCGTCTGCACCTCGGATCCGGGGACTCCTGCTGTCAGCTCACCCAGCCTCTGCTGAACCTTTGAAGTGGAGGGCAAGCCTTTCATCTTCGCTCATTTTCACTTAATGACAGCCCGGCCTTTGATCAGCTCAGTTTTCCTCTTTCTTTGGCTTCCTAATGAGTCACTTGGAGGTAAGGAGAGACTTGAAGTGTAGGCCCTGAACCAGCCACAACTTTTATGAGCACAGTGGTTGTTTGACCTTCATATCTTAAGCAAATATGCCAGAGGAGTCACTCCTTCCTGGCCTTTCATTGATAAAATTTGCTCACTGGCTAATGTAAACTTTAAAAGAGAGGTGGGGGGGGGTGTAGACAGGATGGGGAGAAGCAGAAGTGAAATGTAAGCAGCATTCCCTTCTGCAGTTTTTAAATTTCTTTAATTTGGAGAAGTCCCCTTCTCCTTCAGACTCCCCTATAAAACTTCTTAGCGTCATGGAGGTGTATTGTTTTGGGGAAGCATGTCAAATTCTCCATGCTACTGAAATCATTTGTTTTCAGATAAACTGTTAACCACTTTTTAGTTGATTATTTAACAGTATCTTCTCTTGGCATTTGATAGGGATACAAAAAGTTCCCCTTGGTTGAGTATAATTTTTTTCATAAGGATCTTATTTCCAATTACTGTTAAAACCTAGGAAACAAATCTGCATTGGTCCCTTCCTCTCAGACTCACATATCCTTTGGTTAGGCTGCATATGGCTACTATGCCATTGTTTTTAATATGAGATAAAAATAAATTTGGGGATAATTACTTTTATCTGTAGATGAAATTAATTGTTTGCCTGCCCAGTAAATCTGCAATAAATGGTTTGATACTCTCTCAAACTGGTTAGTATACTCTTAGACTCCAGGTCCAAAAGTGTTTTAGTTTTTGGGTGGGGAATGCAAACATCTTTCAGTAATAGCTTATGTAAACTGTAATTAATAAATTTTTTCCATAAAAGGACCCTAAAATATACTGCATGCTATGAAAAAAAAACAAAACCTTAACAACTGTGTATTAGCTTGACACTAATTTAATGAAGGATGTTTAATTTTTTTTTAGAATTGGTTTATTTTAACACAGGATGGATTTCATTTGAGTCTGTTTTAAATCACTGTAAATAATTTTTCTTCTTGGGACACCTGGGTGGCTCAGTTGGTTAAGTGTCTGCCTTTGGCTCAGGTCGTGATCTCAGGGTCCTGGGATCCAGTCCCACATTGGGCTCCTTGCTCAGTGGGGAACCTGCTTCTCCTTCTGCCTGTTCTGCCTTTAGCTCTCCCTCTGACAAATAAATAAAATCTTCAAAAAAAATTTTTTTTCTTCTCTACGTACCCATTATTGTTTGAGAAGCTTAATATTCTTTTTTTTTTTTTTAAGATTTTATTTATTTATTTGACAGAGAGAGATCACAAGTAGGCAGAGAGGCAGGCAGAGAGAGAGAGGAAGGGAAGCAGGCTCGCCGCCGAGCAGAGAGCCCGATGCGGGGCTCGATCCCAGGACCCTGAGACTATGACCTGAGCCGAAGGCAGAGGCTTAACCCACTGAGCCACCCAGGCACCCCCAAGAAGCTTAATATTCTTCACAACTCAGGTATCATCCACGAAATATCTATTAAATGAATTTGGATTATTCATGGACAGTTGGAAACTCTTAGCATAACTCCTGCAACTAAAAACAGTAGACATCTCTGTTATTTTATTTAAAGGAAATGAGTTTTGGTGTGTTGAATTTTTTCATCCAGCAATAAAAATTATCTTATTAGAATATAAAAATGTCATAACAAAAGTGTGGATGTAGAAGGCTAATTAGATTTCTACATCAACCTGGCAAGCCTAAAATACAGACTTACACTTGTAACTCAATCTTTATTTTTCCACTTATATATTGATAAGGTTGAAAAAGAGTGTAGCTTTCTGGCTTTTCCAGTTTATATAGTTTCTCAATTTATAAAGAAGATCTTTCCTTAAAATGTCTCTTGGACTTGCCTCCTCACTGCCCTCACAGATGTGAACAGAGTTGCCCTTCCCCCTTCCCCTTCCCTGTGCAGTACTGCCTTGTACCGTGGCTCAGGTGTGTCCATCCTGGAAGTCACTGGCATAGTGTCTGAAGATTTGCTTTAGCTATGTCAACACTTAAAATGGCTCCCTATCAGATGGTTGTCACACCAAGTCTAAATGTTCTGCCTGTGTTCAAAGCCCTTTATTTATCAGACCCATCTATCTCCTTAGTCCTCTTTACTACTGGAAGGAATGAGCCTTTCATTCCAGTTAGGTTGACCTGTGCACATGTGCACACACATGGCATCATCCTTGCTCTCTCCATTTTTTTCAAACAATTGTCCCCTCCTCGAATACCCCTACCCATCATTTCAAGCATTTAAATCCTGTTTTTCAAATTCTACTCCTATTAGAGCTAGAATTAATGTCTTCCTTTTACAAAATGCCCATTGCTTTGCCTCTTTTTTTTAATGTACTAAGTTTATTTTTATCTTCAAATTAATATTTGAACACTTTTTTCAGTTGTACTTCCTAATATGGTAATTATTGATAGAGCCCATATAATAAAAAAAAATCTTTGTGGTCCTCAGTTATTACTTTTTTGGTAACTGCTTTAGAGCTTTGATTCACATAGCATATGATTCACTGAGTTAAAGAGTATCTCTTTTATTTTGGCATTTATAATGTTTTTCCTTGTAGTTATTTATCTCCATGACTTATCACTCCTATAGAACTACAGTTCCTTGAGGCAGAGACCAGATCTGAAAATATCTTTGTATTTTCCTCCGTTCCTGGCATAGTACTCCAAACATACCAGACATGAAAATGCTTTTGAGTGAAATGTACCCCTCATTTCTCCTGCCAGCTCTAAAATCTCATACTTTTTTTTCAACTGGGGCTAGCATCAACAGTTAGCAATTAGCCGTAAAATAAAGGCTCCACATGTCCGCTTCTGGGATGATAGGCAGGGATACAAATCCCACTTTTAACTATCATTGTGGGATGAGGATCATCTCAAGAACAGAGCTTGGATGGCAGCTTTCAGAGCAAAGGAGACCAGACTCTACATTGGCCCCTGGAACCTGGGTCTGTCCAGTGGCCTGTTGGCTTACCAGCTTTGTCCAAGCTTCTGTGTAGCAGTGCTCCCATCAGGTGATGTGATTAAGAACACAGTGCATGACCCAGAGAGCCAGGTTTAGAGATATTTTAAAGACAGTAAAACCTAGGAATGCTGACTTGCCAAGGAAGATCTTGCTGAAGAAGGTAGGATTTGTACCCTAGCCCAGACCTGAGTGAAAGCAAGGGTATGGTTTAGACAGGTGGGAGGGGAGATGGAAGAGCGTGCCCAGCAGGAGGGGACGGCACGTGCAGTGAAGTTTGGGAGAAGTAGTGAAACCCAGAGAGAGAGACACAAGGCTAGAGGCTGTGGAGGTCTAGACTACCAGTTCAAAGAATTTCAGACTAAATTTCAGCAGTCCAGTCCCTCTGGGATTTTAATCTCTCATGGCTGAAGACCCTTGGCCCAAGGTATAGGTGATATGAGAAGGAAGAATTGAAACACAAGGTTAGTTCCAGTAGCTTTTGTTTGCCTGAGCTATACAGATCACTTGTTCAACAGATATTTATTGAGTATTTGCTATAAACCAGGGAGAGTATAAGCCAACCCCTGGTAACACTGGGTATTTCATGATTTATTTTTTTCATTGTCTTTTTTAAAAAATAAAGATTTATTTATTTGAGAGAGGCATAGTGTGCACACACGAGTTGGGGGAGGGCCAGAAGGAGAGGATCTTCAAGTGGACGACTTAATGAGCGCAGAGCCTGACACTTAATTTCCCTCTCACGACCCATGAGGCTGTGACCTGAGCCAAAGCCAAGAGTTGGACGCTCAACTGACTGAGCCACCCAAGCGCCCCTAATTGTCTTTTATATGAAAATATTATATCCCAAATCAGACTTGTGCTGATTTATAATCAGAAACTTTGTTTGATCCAGCTTAGCTCTGGTCTCTTGTATAACAAATAAAAAGTGCTTAATAAATGAGCAAGCAATTGAGTGATAATGACAAGATGCATACACCCCTTGTTACTACAGGGGGGAAAGGCCACTTTTTCATAGTGGAGACATCTGTGGACACCATCTTTAGCAAGTAATCAAGCTTAGCTTCACCAGCAGTGGTGTAAAGTGACACCAGGTGCCTCCCAATGTGAGTCAGTGAAATGTGCACAGTATCACCTCCCTAGTGTCTTGCCAGAAAATGTTCAACTCTATTGTAATTGTGAGAAAATCTCATCAGGCCACAATAAGGTGTAGGACAGCTAATTGGCCTTGATTTTTTTTTTTTTTTAAAGATGTATGTATTTCGGAGAGAGAAAGAGAGAGCGCGCATGCACGAGCAGGGATCGGGGGAGAGGAGCAGAGGGAGAAAGAGAGAGAGAAAATCTCTGTTAGACTTCCCGTTTCAGCCTGGAGCCCAAATGAGGGCTCGATCTCACAATGATATCATGACCTGAGCTGAAACCAAGAGTCAGACACTCAACTGACTGAGCCACCCAGGCACCTCTGGTTGGATCATTTTTAAATGCAGTGCCATGAAAGAGGAGGAAAGATAAAATTCCTTTAGATAGAAAGTAAAGAGGCATGACAGCTACATATAGCAGTGTGAGGTTCTTGATTGGATCTGGATGCTCCCACCACTTCCCCCATGGTCTCTGAAAAAGAAGGCATTCAGGTCAGAAAATCTGAATATGGTTATATGGATTGGATATTAGAAAATGGAAATTTATCCTCTTTCCCTTGTTGGGTGCAGTGATGGTATTGTAGTGATGAAGAAGAACGGCAGTGTTCTTGGAAGACAATTGTTGGAGTATTTAGGGGTGAAATATGATATAGTACATGTTACTTCAAATACTTAACAGCAGTTAGAGCAAAAAAATAAAAAGTGTATGTGTGTAGGGAAAACACTGACCAGATGCTTATACTAGGTGCATCTAGGCGTAGGGGGTGGGATGCTCCTTGTTCATTCAACTTTTGGTGGCTTTAAAATGTTTTTGAAATAAAAAGTTGGAAGAAAATGACTCAAATACCTAATTCTTTCACTGATAAAGTTTACAGAATGTTACTTTAAGTGTCTTGTTTTACAGTCTTCCTGGTTATTAGGCACTTGAATTGTGTGCATGCCTGAGTTCTTAACGCTGCTTTCACTCTCCCAGTCTTGTGTGTCACTCTCTCAGTATTTGAACTGCGTCCTATTTTAATTCTTGGGAAATGCACTCTGTGGCTTCTGAAACCAGCACGTTTAGCAATGATAAGTAATACAGTGAGTTAATGCATCTCTGTGGGATAACAGCATGGCTTTCTGAGATATTTGACTGAGGATGTTTGTCCCATCTTTTAAAAAAAAAATATTTATATGACAGAGAGAGAGAGGCAGAGAGGCAGGCAGAGAAAGGGGGAAGCAGGCTCCCCGCTGAGCAGAGAGCCCGATGCGGGGCTTGATCCCAGGACTGAGCTGCAGGCAGAGGCTTTAACCCACTGAGCCACCCAGGCGCCCCTCATCTCATCCTTTAAATGGAAATGTTATCTGATAGAATTAAACACAGTACAGTACATGGCCTCTTTTGGGCTGGGAACTTTTGATAAGTTTTCAGTGATTCACACAAAAGTCCTTGAAGGTAGATGAAGAAATGGGGGCTCATGAGAGAGGTGAAGAGACTTTGCCAAGATCACTTTTTCTGATTCCCAAGCCCTCTTCTGTAGAGTTTCTCTGCTGGGCTAGTGCAGTCAGGGGTACCGAAAGAAGTGAGGTACTCCTGCCCATGGGTATGGTGTTACAGAATGAGCTGGGCACCGGTAGACTCTTCTATAGGCAGACTGTGATGAGTCTATTCCAGAGGTTATGGGGTATCAGAGGAAGGAAGGTCTCCAGGCTCACCTTTCCCTCCCAACGTTGTCTTTTTTTTTTTTCTTTCTTTCTTTCTTTCCTTTCCCCTTTCCTCCTCCAGTGGTCAGTGATTTATTGTAAGGCTTAATCCTCCAGAAGCTCCTGGCCCAGTCATACTCTCCAGAATTCCTTTCACATGAAGAATGTTTTGAAAATGCAGATACTAGCATATTACCTTCGATGTTTAACCTGTTGCACACCAAAGGTCTTAAAGAGAGAGTTTCTTTGGGTATTTTTCCCCACATACATTACCCACTTCCATTTACCATTTCCTCCACAGCTTAATTTCTCTATTTTATGGCAACTAGAGTCCCTCAGGAGGCAGCTCAACTGTTGAAGAGGCTAGAACAAGCCTTTTTCACTTCAGCTTGTTTGGTGATTCCTTCTAAACATTTATGAGCTCTATCATGGAGGAAATTGAGCCTGATTTTAAGACCATCTATAAAATCCATAATTCTCCTCCTTCTCATTAGCAGTAACTTGTCACAAAAGTAGTTTTTCTGGTAAATATAGTGAAGAATTTCTGCTGTTATAGGGTCTTATCCATTAAGGAAGTTTCTGGAAAATTGGGCTGCCTTTATTGGGTCACATGTTGGTGCTGGACCCTCTGACAGGGATTTGCGAGGAACTGTGACACATTATGTCGATGTTCTAATATCCAGGCAGACACAGCCCTTCCGGCTTCATTGGTAGAGGAAAGCAGTGCTTACGCCCCGAGACTGGGTTTCCTGATTGACTTTGAATCCTCTGCAGCTCTGTCAGAACCACAGTCTAGGGTTGGAGGACCAGGAATAGAAGTTGGTATAGTCACTGGGTCTGGCTCAGGAAACCAAGGACACAGACAATTGTTAGATCTTTTGAGTCCCAGTTGCGATTTACGAAAGCCAAAACCCAGCCTGATTCTGAAATCTGATCTTTAGCCTCGTTGTGTTGTTGCTAGATACCTGAATTTTTCTTTAAGCTGAAGTGATATGTGTAATAAGACATTAATTTCAGTTCTCTTACTTGGTGATAATTTCACTGAGGTTACAGTATTTTTAAAAAAAGATGTATTTATTTATTTGAGGGGGGTGGTGGGGGGCATAGGGGAAGCAAACTCCCCACTGAGTGGGACCCTCACCTGCTCAGTGGGGTTCAGTCATGGTCTGAGCTGAAACCAAGAGTTGGCTGCTTAACTCACTGACTGAACCACCCAGGTGCCCCTGAGGTTACAGTGTTGCATATTCCCTGAAGCTACTGTTAAATTGTAAAGTGAGTTCAGTAGAGCAAATGAGATTGCAGGGATTTTCTTTTTTTAATCCCCAAAACAACAAAATTATTTTAAGCAGTATAAAATGTAATTAAATGAATAGCAACATATGGATGTGAATATAATAATTTTTAATTGACTTCAAAATATCTTCTGTTAGTGCTTTTTTATATTCAGATTAGCCTTTCTATTCAATTTATTTAACATATATTGTCTATTCAGAACGGAGGTTGAGAATTCTAGACATTTTAGTGTTCCCCTGGGGTTATTTTTTTACCCTTTTTATACAGTCCCTATAGAATTACAGATGTTTAAAACCATTAAGGATTGAGGGCACCACCACCCCCACCCCACCCCAGCCCTCCCACATGCACCAGCACTGTCTTGGAGCAGGTACTACCCAGACCTGCTCTGCAGGGTTCTCTCCTTCACCTGTGCGGCTAAGAGAACACCCTGCTCATTTGTGCTGAAGCTCTACACTTTTCCTGGAGCCCAGCCAAGATGCCCACTCTCTCTCAGTGCTGACCCATTGGTCTCCTCTCCTCTGTGGCTTCTAATCCCAAAGCAGCACCCATGCATCTTGAGCAGTCCTGCCGTGTTAGGTGAGCTGGAATAGATGAGGTGGCCGGAACTGTTTGGTTCCAAACTGAAGAGCTTTCTCCTTGGAAACCGACAAAGGTTTTACACCTGTCCTCACCACTCTTCTTCCCTCCCTACTGTTCTTCCCTGTCTAGTCTTTCCTCCTTGTGCTCTTCAGCTCTGGCGCCATAACAAAGCATCCCAGACGGGGGGCTTAACAAGTGTTTGTTGTGTCACAGTTCTGGAGGCTGGAAGTCTGAGGGCAGGAGGTCAGCAGGGCCGGTTTCTTCTGGAGTCTCTATCCTTGGCTTGAAGATGGCCGTCTTCATGTTAATATGGTTTCCTTCTGTGCGTGTCTGTATCTTCATCTCTTTTTAGAAGCATACCAACTTACAGGATTAGGGCCCACCCTAATGACTTCATTTAACCTTAATTATTTCTGTAGAGACCCTGTTCCATACAGTCATATTCTGAGGTACTGGGGTTAGGACTTATAAATTTTGGGGGTCTAAAACTCAGCCCACAACACTGCCCTTCTGGACTTCCCCTCCTGCTCTCTCTTCCTTCCTCCCACTTTTATTTTATTTTTTAAAGATTTTATTTATTAATTTGAGAGAGAGAGAGTTGGCTAGAGAGCACAAGCAGGGGGAGTGGCAGGTGGAGGGAGATGAGGGAGTGCAGGCTCCCCACTGAGCAGGGACCCTGATACAGGGTTCAGTCCCAGGACCCTGAGGTCATGACCTGAGTCAAAGGCAGATGCTTAACCCACTGAGCCACCTAGGTGTCCCTCCCACTTCTTTTCCTTAACTTGATAAAGCATCCTGCATAGCTATAAAGAATATGAAAATGGAGGGATCTGAATGCCATGTTTCTCCTTCCAGCTCTTCTCTGGGTCAGCTTTATGACCTTGAGCAGTTCACTTAATTCTTGAAACACTAGTCTCCTCAGCTACAATTCAGGAATCATTCTTCCCTTCTTGCAATATAAGACTATAGTAAGAAAAAACCAGAGTTACAGATCCTATATTTAAATGCTTTAAAAATAAAATATACTGACATGAGATACAGGAAAGCTCAGACGAAGTGTAATGTTTACAGGATTATTTGGATTACTTGAAATTCTGATTACAACGGGGTATGTTTCAACTCCACGTTTACTGTGTTTTCTTATCCTTAATCATATTATTAGCAGCCAGCAATATACCGTAAGCATTTTTCTTTTTTTCCTGAGCAATCTTCTTGTTGCTCTGAAAAGACCAGAGCTGCTCAAATCATACGCAGCTGGGGGTCTGGCCTCCCCTGCCTGGCTGACAGTACAAGAGTGACCTTTCCCTGAGGGTTGGCCTCCATATGTGAGATTGGGCTCTGCAGGTCTCCAGCTGTGGCTCTGGGCTCCCAAGAGTGGCGGTGGGAAAGGGGTGGGGGCGCGGGGTGGGGGCGAGGGGGCGCGGTCACTGAGTTGTAGAATCAATTGTAATCCCTGCTCCGCTGGCAGACACTACGTCACGTCTTTTATCTCTGCTGGCTCGCCCGGGTTTCATCATGTTGCCTAACAGCCCTCCTCACAAAAAGCAAAAAGGGAACCAGAATGGGGATAGCCACCAGTTGAACTGTGTGAAAGAGGTTGACTTCACGGTCTTCTCTCCAGCTGCTAGTCCCTGAGACAAAGAAGTATTATTTGAAAGAGAACGAGTAAGCCCTGGGCTGCTGCCCTGCACAGTCTTGAGTGTGAGAGGAGAGTGCTGCTGTTTATCTGGGTGACTCTTGCCAGTAGGGTGATGTCAGTCTGGTGGCCGTGGGCTGTGGTCAGACAGGAGACGTTTCCACGTAGCCCAGAGGCTTGTGGGTGTGGGGGGAACTGAGCTGTGGTTTTACTTTGATTTAAGTTCAAACATGATAAAAGGGCTGGGGGTGGGGAGTAGAACATAAAGTCTTAAACACCACAACGATTTAGATTGTGGAAGAAAGCTTTGGAGCAAGGAAGGCAATACAGATTTTTGTGAAAAATCTACCCTTAAAAATTACAGCAAGATACTTTTTCTGTTTTTCCTACAGTCGTTACCTTCCCCTTCTCCGTAAACACAAAGACACTGCCATTTCAGCCTTGTATTGTTTGACTAATCTTAAAAAAAAAAAAAGACAAAAAATGCCTTGATTTTAATTCCTCATGAGGCTTGCCACAGTCTTTTTTTTTTTTTTTAAGATTTTATTTATTTATCTGACAGAGATCACAAGTAGGCAGAGAGGCAGGCGGATGGGGGGCGGTGGGGGGTGGGAAGCAGGCTCCCTGCTGAGCAGAGAGCCAGGATGCCAGCTCCATCCCAGGACCCTGGGATCATGACCTGAGCTGAAGGCAGAGGCTTTAACCCACTGAGCCACCCAGGCGCCCCTAGTATACTTGATTTTTAATTGCATCTCCTTCAAGGATGAGGTAAGTTAGGAATACTTAGTGGGGTCTGTTTTTTTTTTTCCCTGTTGTGTAAAGGGTGCCCTATAAAAGTTGAGTATTTCTTGATCAGTGGTTAAAGTGTAACTTAACTTCGGAAGATGTGCATTACCTAGAACAGAGATCTTTAGAGCCAAAGTTATGCCATCATGGCCATGTAATCAAACTGTTTAATTCTATAAATGAAGAAGCAGAGCTAACAAGGTGGATGCTGTGTTGAAGGCTCTGCAGCTGGGTTCCATGTGTATCCAGTCTGAGATGCACCGTTATCTTGTTGTCCCACTAAGAAAGAAACTGCCTTGCTTATTAAAATATGCCAGTTGATTGTTAAGACAAACTCAGGCTTAGCTCTATTAAAATGTAGGAAGTAAAGCGTCTTGTTAGAATCTTTGCAGGATTCTGAAACGAGGCCCCATCTTCCTGGGTCTTGTCCCCATGCCCTGCTTTTCTCCTGCTTTATTCTGACTTGAAAGCAGAATTTTCTTATACTCTTTCACCAGAATCATTGTATGGCACATTGTAAAGCTAAGCGATTATTTTTTATTTCTCTGTTAAACTTTTTTTTAAATTGAAATTAATATGCTGATTCTTGTGAAATCTTGGGTCAAAAATCTTTGCTCATCTTCCGTTGGAAGACATATTTAAGAATATTTTTGATCCCTGCATTAGAACTGCCATAGCAGTTACATAATCTTTGTATCCATTGGGCATTTTTCTTAGTAATCCATCCCTAGTTAAAAATGCCAAATACAGGGACACCTGGGGCTCAGTCAGTTAAGCATCTGCCTTCCATTCAGGTGATGATGGAGGCCCCGCATCCGGGTCCTTGCTCATCTGGGAGCCTGCTTTTCCTTCTGCCTGCAGCTCTCCCTGCTTGTGCTCTCTCTCTCTCTCTCTCTCTGAGACAAATAAATTTTAAAAAGTTTAAAAAAATACCAAATACATTTTGAAAATTGAATGTCCTTTGTTATAATCAGAATTTTTTTTTTAAAGTTAAATTGACAATTGTAGTGAGGCCAACTTGAGAAAGTTGAAACACCAGGCTACTGAGATCTCCTTTCTCCTGCTTAATCCTGAAAAAGAGAGATAATCCTTTCTCCCTTTTCATTTACCAAGCCATCGTGAAATTTAGAATACACATTAGTTCAAGAGCAAAAAGTCTTTTGCACCTCAAGGTAAGTTCCTTTTGGCGTGTATTCTTTCCTCCCCTGCTTGTGGTCACGGTCCGTATAAGTTTCATCAGTTGTCTCTGCGACAGCCCTTCACACAGCCTTCAGCATGCAGCAGGCGCTCACACATGCAGTCCGATTACAAGCCGAGCTGGAGCTTAATAGAACTCCGATGAATCCAGGTGCCTCCATAACCTCAAGCGGTTCCTTCCCTGCTTTGCCTTTTCTTAACTTAATAATATTAAAAAAAAAATAATCTGACTTAAACATTGTAGCGAGCTTGTAGCTGTCATAGCAAAAGATTGATTTTTATTCCAGGAGAAATAAATGAATAGATGCTTGTTCTTATGTAACACTTCAGTGTGAAAAACCTGAGGTAGGAAAGGAACTAATAATATTGGAGGGTTTTTTCATCTACTTATAAATATATTTTTATTTTTAAGGGTGATATTTTTATTGAGATATTCACACACCAGTGTAATTTTCACCCGTGTAATATATACAATCCAGTGGTGGTTAGTATATTCACAGAGTTATGCAACCTTTACCACAGTCTATGTTAGAACATTTTCATCCATCACCCCCGAAAGAAGCCCTGCATTCACGGGCAGTCACTTCCCAAATTGTGTAACACCTCCCCCCACAACAGTCACTACTATACTTTTTGCCTCTTCACATTTGCCTATCCTGGACGTTTCATGTCTGTGGAATCAGGCAGTATGTGGCCTTTTGTGTTTGTCTTCCTTCACTTCTCCTACTGTTTTCTAGGTTCATCTGTGAATCAATACTTCACTACTTTTTATGGCTGAATAATGTTCCATCATATGGATAGATTACATGTTTTCTGTACCAATGTGTCAGTTGCTGAGCATTTGGGGTTTTGACTGTCTTATGAGTAATGTCGCTCTGAACATTCATAGAAGTTTTTATGTGAATACGTGTTTTAATTTCTCCTGGTTAAATGCCTCGATGTGGAATTGCTGGCTTATATGGTAACTCTGTGTTTAACCATTCGAGGAACTGCCCAGAATTGTTTTCCACAGCAACTGCACTGTTTTGCATTTACACCAGCAGTGCATGAGGGTCCCAGATTCCTCACATCCTTGTCAACACTTGTCACTTTCTGTCTTTTGATTATAGCCCCACTAGTGTGTGTAAAGTGGTATTTCATTGTAGTTTTGATTTCTGGTTTCCTGACCGCTAATGATGTTAGACATCTTTCTATGTGCTTATTGGCTGTTTGCATATCTTTCTTTGAGAAAAGGCTATTTAGATCTTTTCCTGTTTTCAAATTGAGTTCTTTTTATTGTTGAGTTTTGAGAGTTCTTTATATATTCTTAAATCTTTTGAAATTTCTTATTTTATGGCATCTTTGATCTTTAACATATCCTGTAACTCTCTAATATGGGCACCCCATTCTCCCGCCTCACTGGGTCCTTCAGGCAGTGTTTACCATCCATCTACTATGTGGAAGATACTGTGCTCTGCATTTTCAAGTATATAAAATGAATTAAATGTCCCCTGCTTCAAGGAGCACAAAACCAAGTAGGAAGGGAAGTATCATAGGGATAAATTTCTGTGGGTATTCAGAAGTGATGACTTTTAGATTGAGCAGTCAAGGAAGACAACCTGAAGGAGGAGGCATTTTAAGTGGCCTTTGCTGATTGCATAGAATTTAAGTACAAAAGATCAGAGGAAGAAACTGAGCAAAGGCCTTGGGGTTAGATGGTGAGATTTCTGAGCTGTGGTATCTAGTCTGGTTTAACCTCTAGGGCTGACACTTTGAGAGCTTACAAAGGGGTATACTAGGAACAAAGACTGGGAAGGCCATGGGGCCACCTGTTGGGTATGAATGCAGAAGCAGCCTGGAGATTATTTCATCAGTGACCGTTTGAGGTCCTGCTGGGTTGACATAGCCAGAATGCTGCCATGGAAGACTGAGTTTACAGAAATCTGTAGGATGATGGGGGTAGGGGGGTGTCACTAAAAGCAGCACTGCTGTGTTTCTGGCTTGGGAATGGAGAAGTGCTTTAGAGGCCCAGAAGGCCTGTAGTTTAGGCAAAGCCGTAGAGGGAAGTGTGTGCCCATATTCACCTCGCCCTCAATACAGTGACAGTATCCTGCCAGAGTCCTGATCCCCAGACTATATGTTCTCTTCAGTTTTTCTAAAATAATTTTAACCTTCCTTTGCCACCTAGACCATAATAAAAGCAAATCCCAGTTTGTAATGCAAGATGTTGCTCTAGGGTCCTTGAGTGGAGGCCCCAAAATGAATGATGGTACATAACTGAAAAACCCTATTTCTATACTTGTAACTGTGAATTTCTTCCCTTCTATCCCTGGTTTCTTTGCTCTGACTGTGTGTGGGCCTTTCACAGTGTTACGAGGGGATGTCACTCTGATGGGCAGAGGCCATGGCTTCTCGCTTATGGTAAACCATTCACTCTGTTAACCTGAGCAGCTCCCTCCATGTCTAGGGGCACAGTTTTCTCTGTCCAATGAGGGAATTCAAGTGTCCAGGGCCCCTTCCAGCACTAACAACATGCATGTCCCTTGTCTGTAGGGGATTTGGTATAATTTGTCCTAGCCCTTAGGGGAAAAGAACCACCTGTGGTTCCTCTGTGGGTAGTTTACCTATCAGGTTAGAAATCCCAGTGTTTCCAAAGGATTCTTGTGGACTTTCTTTTTTCTATGTCAGACACAAGCGACTCGGTCTTAAAGATAAGCAGGGCATCTACTTGAAGAGCTTCAACTGCGAACAAGCACAAACAAGCTTATATTACAATGGAAATTGGGGAGTACGGTGGGAGTGTTGTTCTAACTCAAGGAGTTTTGCCTTTTGCATAGCAGCGAGCGTATGCTCATGTTGTAATGAGCAACTCTTCTTTTTTTGGAGTGATTTGAATTTGTTGCTGTGGCGGCAGGTTTCTATGGCAACAGCTGTTGCTACACATCTGGCATCTGATAAATGGTTCCCAAAGCCCGGGGGTCCACACAGAGCCCAAGTGCTCCTCATCTCCGTTGAACCTGCCAAAGATGTGGAGAAACACAGGGAGGAGGGCATGGTGGCTCTGTGCCATGCTGATGAGGCTTGATTTGCAATTGCCAAGTTCCTGGGGGTATCATCAGGATTCCTCCAAAAGTTAGCTGAGCTACTGACACTTTACATTGGAAATGTCCTCTCCCTTTTCTGTGGAGGTGGAGGGTACAAGAGAGGGGAGCATATTTGAAAAGAATATTTTCTGATTTATCACAATATAAATATTACCATGGCTTTTTATTTGCTTGCATTTTTTTTTAGGTTTATTTATTTATTTGAGGAAGAATGGGCAGAGGGAGAGAGAGTCTTAAGCAGACTCTGAGCTGAGTGTGGAGCCCACATGGGGCTCGATCCTATGGCCCTGAGATCACAACCTGTGCCCAAACCAAGAGTCGGATGCTTAACCAACTGTGCCACCCTGGAGCCCCTGTTTGCTTGCTTTTTTAAACCAAAAATTCATAAATAGGAAGTAGAGGACAACTAAAAATTCTACTGAATGTCCGAGTGTGACAGGCCAGCATATGGCCTGTTTTTAGGTATTTCATTTAAAATGGAAAGTTCCAGTTTGCTTTGGGGCCAAAATCTCTAAAAGAAATCCTGCCTAGAGGTGTATTATGGGGTCACTGTATATTTGCTAGTTTATATCTTGCTGACTAAATTGGCAAAAGTTTTATTTTTCCTGGTAAACATTCAGGAGGCTTTTCCCTCACTCCTCTCCCTAACAAAATCATATTTGTCTTATGTGTATGAAGGAAACGACTGTTAAAACTGTCCACACATCTGTGATGATATGAAAATTAGTGGTGGCAAACAAAGATTTCCTTTCTTAGGTACCACAGGGTCTCAGATGAAGTTGACTTTACCCTAATATTTCTTTCAAATTGTGACCAAGTGAAAACAAAATTGGCCATGCCTTAGAGGCCAGTATGAATGAATAGTAACATGACAAAAGGGTTATTATTTGTGAAAAACTTAGGTACCCCTCATATGACTTAGAAAACTAGAAGTTTTCTCTTCAAGTATATATTATTCTTATTTATAAATTTTAGGTATAAAACATTTATTATAATAAAGGGTTATGTTTATTTTAGTTAATAATGAAGCACAAAGTTATTACTTAGTACAAAATCTTTTTTTTTTTTAAAGGTTTAATTTATTTATTTGACAGAGATCACAAGTAGGCAGAGAGGCAGGCAGAGAGAGAGAGAGAGCGGAGGAAGCAGGCTCCCTGCTGAGCAGAGAGCCCGATGTGGGACTTGATCCCAGGACCCTGGAATCATGACCTGAGCCGAAGGCAGAGGCTTTAACCCACTGAGCCACCCAGGCATCCCAGTACAAAATCTTTTTAATTACAGGAATGAAAAGCTCCAAGATGTTGAATCAGATCACAATGTGGATTCTAATTTGAGTGTTTAACTTTGAAAGTGTTTGAGAACTGCACGTGTGTATTAAGCTCATGGCAAATTATATGCAGATACTTTGTGCTGATAATAGTAAAAAATATATATATTGAATGTGCCATTTTTAGTGTGCTGTAAGAATGAAATGTTTATTTTTCATTAAGCAGTGTGTTTTCATTTCTCTTAACATTTTGGGCAAATATGTGAATTATTAACCCATAAATTTTCCTCATTCTTAAAAAAAATAACATACCAAAATTGTAATAAAAATGTAACAGGCAAGAAAAGTGAGTTTCTAGTCGTGATCTAATGAAGCCTGTGTTAGGTCATTCTCTTCTAGGTATAGAGTCAATACCCACACATCAAAAGATCTTTGTTGTTTTAAATTAACTTTTGAGATGGTTTGTGGTCAGTACTTTTACCCATCTGTTACTTCATTGCAACTTTAAATTTTAAACTCTACCCTAAAGAGTTGGTGAAGACGTGGTAATTGTGTGTCACGATGGAGGTGTTAGCAAATCAGCACGGTGTACACCCTAACCACGCACAGTGCCGTATATCCCTTACATCTCAGTAAAGCTGGGGGAGGGGAGGGCATTATTGTGTAGAAAACCACGTTTGTTTAAAATGTCCTGTGCTTGGCAGTTCACCTCGTGCTCAGGCCATGTTCCGAGAATGGCAGGCCGCCCGTTCTATTGCCAAAACTTTCCACAGGGAGTAGTTTTGCAAGGGGTGGGCGGGCAAGCGGCGCACCGAGGTGGGGGCGTTTCACCTCCTTGGTGACGACATCATCTCTCTTTGCGTAGGTGAAGCTGCTCTCAGGGGAGAACCCAGGATGCAGACCCTCCCTGTGGCGTCTGCCCTCACCAGTCACCGCACAGGCCCTCCGCCCATCAGTCCCAGCAAGCGGAAGTTCAGCATGGAGCAAGGGGACGACGACCTCGACTGTGAAAACGACCATGCTTCTAAGATGAGTCGCATCTTCAACCCCCATCTGTGAGTTCCTTCTTTCTGAAGTGAAGGCGTTCT
Organism: Lontra canadensis; assembly: GCF_010015895.1. Classification (NCBI taxonomy): domain Eukaryota; kingdom Metazoa; phylum Chordata; class Mammalia; order Carnivora; family Mustelidae; genus Lontra; species Lontra canadensis. Next base: position 2,619,192 of record NW_022631118.1, on the reverse strand, counting down.
GGTGGTGGCTTCCGTGTGCTCTGTGCTGGGGCCCTGTGCTCTTGCAACTTCATGCCAGTTGTTAAGTGAAAGAAAGAACAGTGCTTACCTGCCAGGCGGGAGATTAACTGTTTTTAATAACTTGAGAGATGACATCTTCTTTCCTTCCAAATTATTTGTATGACTGTGTGTGTGTATGTGTGTGCCCCATGGATGTTAGCTTTCTCTTCCAGCTTCTGAGCAGTGGTTGTCCGGAGACTGCCTTTTCTTGCCTGTGTCACTGATGGGTGTTAGGAGAATACATCTTTGGTGAATGTCTTACGGGCCAGGAAATGGAAGGAAAGGTTAGCCCCTGAGCAGACATATGTAAAATGTTTTGCTTAGGAGTCTAGGCTTGTACACATTAAGAAGTACAGTAGCGGGGCACCTGGGTGGCTCAGTCGGTTAAGCGTCTGCCTTCAGCTCAGGTTGTGATCTCAGGGTCCTGGGATCAGGCCCCACGTCGGGCTCTCTGCTTAATGGGGAGTCTGCTCCTTCCTTTCTCTCTGCCTCTGCCCCCCTCTCATGCTTGCTCTCTCTCTCACTTTCTCTCTCTCTCTCAAAATAAATAAATCTTTTTTAAAAAAAGTACAGTAGCGCCCCCCCCTTATCCGAGGGGTATATGTTCTAAGACTCCCAGCGGATACCTGATCCACAGAGAGTACCAAACCCTATATAAGCTGTGTGCTTTCCTAGACATAGATACCTGTGAGAAAGTTTAATTTATAAATTAGGCACGGTAAGAGATTAACAACAACAATAGTAAAATAGAATGATTATAATCATATACTATAATAATAGTTATGTGAATGTGGTCTTTCTCTCAGAGTATCTGTTGTACTGTATTCAGCCTTCTTCTTGTGGTGGTGTGAGATCGTAAAATGTCTGTGTGATGCCGGGAGGTGAATGACAGAGGCATTGGGATGGAGCATTCAGCTGCTCTTGGCTAGAAGGAGAATCATTTGCTTCCAGGCCACAGCTGATTGTGGAAAGAAAACTGCAGAAAAGCAGGGGGATGATTGAATTAATTTTCACCTTGTGTATATTCAGGGTATAAACTTGAGACCTTCCTAAGTGGGAAAGATGGTTTTTTATGTTTACGATAAGGTGCTGCTCATCACTTCTGGTATGTGAACCTGTTGTAGCCGTTAGAGCACTCGGCTTGGGGCTGGTCCTCCCTCTGCCACCAGCATTCTCTACAATCATGACATGAGTTGCTCCAACTCTCTGGCCTCAGTTTCCTTATTTGTGAAACAGAGGAGTTGAAATGAAAGTTTTCTGAATCCATACAGCATCCCAACGTTTACATTAGGAAAATAGCTTGCTTCTGTGCACCTTGTTCCGGCTTCCCCTTTGCACTCTCTTCTGAACACTCACGCCCCACAAAGGGAGTGGAATGCCTTTTCCCGTGTTCTCAGCGCTAGGAGACAGCCAGCCAGCTGCCCGGAGGGTCTGCTCTGGCAACTGTGCAGCGAGTCGGTATTGTCGGAGCGGGGGGAGTTTATCAGAGGGGGTGAGATAGCTCTGATGATTAGAAGGTGTAGCTTTGTAGATTCAGGTTAAAAGATCCTACTCTTCTTCCCCTCCCCGGGCAGGAAGTGATGTTTCGTAATTATTCACAATGCTTGGCTTCCCCAGTTCTGATTTCTGAGGATGCTGCTGCTTCTGGCAGGAGCGTGACTGCTCAGAGAGTTCCTGTTTTCTCATTGGCGGAGACCCTGCGTAGGGAGAGGCCGCCGCCAAGGCCAGCAGCCCGGTGCTGCCTCAGCGCCCCAGTCCCGAGCATTCCGTGCATTCCAGCCCGCTTGGACTGTTGTGTTCAGTCATAAGACATACTGACAGAGGTATTTATCCTCAGATAAATCACGGTAGTGTTAGTCAGAGGCTGAGCCTGCAGTCTGGAGCCCTGGAATGTGCTACAATCAGGAATCCAGCAACAAGGCACTGCAAAACAGTGAGCTCTCCCAAATAGGGAGGGGCTCGTCATGTCGTTCTGGGCGCTCAACTGCTTGTTCATTCTCTTGTTACGAGCAGTTTCTTCTCCTCTGCCTCCTCTTTCCTGAAACCCAATTAGGAGACCGTTGGTCTTTTTCTTTTTGGAAGCAAAGGGGAGGTAGCCCTGAAACTGTGTGTTTTGTGAGCAGACATGCCTTGGTTTAAATAGGTATTCAGCCACTTACTGCACCTGGGCCCACTGTGCTTCTTTGTAAACTGGCAGTGATACTAGCTCAGGAGAGGCCTGTCAGGAGCACGAGAGTCGGCATGTGCCGGGAGTTCGGTGCAGTTTGGTACTCATCTGATGGTAGTTATTACTTTTATTGTTGTTAAGTCCCTTATTCTGATATTGATAACAATGATAAAGAATAACAATACTATTATGCTGAATTTAATGCCCGAGTGTGTCTGAGTTGCACTCAGAATGTCTGGACTCAAATTTCAGCTTCTTTATCTTTTGGTGGAAGTAATCATAGTTCTGTCATCATAGGATGATTGTAATGCCTATTGCAGTGCCTGGCGTCTAGATGGTAAACACTCAGGCAAAGTCATCATTAATATTATTATTATAGTGTTAAAACAGAAAATGAGGTGTGCATGGGTGGTTCAGTTGGTTATCTGCCTTCAGCTCAGGTCATGATCCCAGGGTCCTGGGATCGAGCCCCATGTTAGGTTTTCTGCTCAGTGGGGAGTCTGTTTCTCCCTCTCCCTCTTCCTGCCTCTCCCCTGCATGCGCTCTCTCTGTCAAATAAATAAATAAATTCTTAAAAAAAAAAAACCTAACAAAAGAAAATGATTTTGTAACTCCTTGGGTCGTTGCAAATATGATCTTAAAGTACAGATGACTATAAATTATTCATACTATGTTATAACAAGGACACTATAAATAATTTAAAGTGTAAATAATAGAAATGGAATTGCTGGGTTTCATGTGCATCTCACAATTGACATCATCACACAGAGTTTTAGGCAAATAGAGCAGCGGCCCCCTGGGCCACACTGTTTGGACTTCTAGGTGATCAGTGTGTGGTTTGTTCATTCTTCTTCTTCTTCTTCTTCTACTACTTCTTCTTCTTCTTCTTCTTCTTTTAAGATTTTATTTATTTATTTATGTGACAGACAGAGATCACATAATAGGCAGAGAAGCAGGCACAGAGAGAGAGAGAGAGAGGAAGCAGGCTCCCTGCTGAGCAGAGAGCCTGATGAGGGGCTCCATCCCAGGACCCTGAGATCATGACCTGAGCTGAAGGCAGAGGCTTAACCCACTGAGCCACCCAGGTGCCCCTGTTCATTCTTTTGTCACTGTTCTCCTGTGATGATTATTTGTTTCAGTAAGGGTAACAGTGTTTCTAATTGTATCTTCTAGGAGTGGAATTACAGATTTTATAGGCAAATTGGAAAGATGCTGCATCTCTCTTCATGTTGTACTTACCTTTGTTGGATTTGAGGGAACATTTCCTCTTTGAGCTATAAGGTGTTCCCTCCTTTTTATTTGATATGTCTAAGGAGTTTTTTTAAAATAATAAATTACAAATTGATATTTCTTTGGAAAAAATGGCCCAGTATATTTGTCTCTTTTTAAGGAAATTACAAAATGATTTTTTGCTTTTATCTTCTTAGAACATGTTCATGTTGTATAGTAAAAATGTGTTTTGTTTATCTTATCACTGAAGAAATCACAATAATTCTGGGCATGGACTGTTGTTGAAAAACAGTTTTGACAACTAAGAGAGTTTTAAAGATGCATGCCTTGGCTGCATTTCATTATAATCATCATATTGAGATACTTTCCAGTAGAGAGGAGGAGAGGTTAGGTATCTCCAAGCCAGAATAGGAAGCTCCAGACAGTGACTAAATTTCATCTGACTTAATTCAGGGAGGAGGAAGACAAAGAAGAGAGGTTTCCTTAGTGATTTCTCCAGAACTTGGAAATTGAGAATTCCTGGCCTCTTATTCCAACTCTGTATAGCCTGGGTCATTTGAACTCTTCATTGACTTTCTTGATATGGTGACTCAGAGAAGTTGTTTTTTTTTTTTTTTTTTTTTAAGAAAAGTGTTAAGAACATGAATGTTTAATTTAGAAGTTGAAAGAAAGTGTGTCTCTTAGAAAGTGGATTAAGTAAGGTATGGGGGCATGGCTGTTGGGATTCCTCTCATGGAAATGTCAAAAAGTAATTTTTTTCTATGACCCTGGTATTCAGGTGTGATCTGCTAAGGAAGAGTTCTCTTACTGTATCCATGACCCATATGGGCTCATGGAGTGCTTCAGCTGGCTCCTATGTCCTTGTTACGGGCCTTTTTTTTTTTTTTTTTTAAGTACTTCTTATTTTCTGGCAGTCATAATCCTCCTCTTGTAACCTACCTGTGTCAGCCATGGAATCAACCATTTCTCCAGGGGACCCTGGTTCCTTTTTGTGGCTAATAGGATTTAGAAGCCAAAATCTGGGTGCTAAGTATTTTTATGCTGTCATTGCCTTTGTCTTTTTGTTGTTGTTGTTATTGTTATCCTAAGCTTTTTTAATTAAAAAAATTTTTTTATTGTTATGTTAAGTCACCATAAATACATCATTGGTTTTTGATGCAATGTTCCAAGATTCATTGTTTATGTACAATGCCCAGTGCTCCATGCAATATGTGCCCTCCTTAATCCCCACCACCAGGCTCACCCATCCCCCTGCGCCCTCCCCTCTAAAACCCTCAGTTTGTTTCTCGGAGTCCATAGTCTGTCATTGCCTTTAGATTTGAGTTGTTTAGTATTATAGACATTAGCTAGATGTGAAAATTCAAATTTAAAATTAAATAAAATTTAAAATTCAGTTCTGTTGCACTAGCCACATTTCATACGTGGTAGATATATTTCAAGCCCAGCAGCCACATGTGGCTAGTGGCTACTTTGTTGTACAGCACAGGTATAGAATAGTTCTACCATCTCAGAAAGTTCTGTCAGGGGAAAGAGCTAAGAAATCATGAGTTCATATTACTACTCCCAGTTCTAATCCCAATTCCACAGAATTCTTCCTCACCATCCCCCATTCCATATTTGCATCTCCCTGTTTCCCAGAAATACTTTTACTTATTGTTCACTCCTATAGTTCACATACAATAGTTTCAGAATTGCTGTGCCCATACCACTGTGAAAAACAAACCTACCAAGAAGAGTTCCAGATTTGCTGGCAGTTCATTTTTCAGTCTGTGCTGACTGTGTAACAGAGTACTTGTAACTTTGTAGTCAGTTGCTTCCTCTCCCCACCTTTCCATGTTGTGTTAACCAGAATATATAGTTGGGTTCATTCATTTCTTTTTGCATCTAGCTGTAGATCTATCTTTGTTGATTGTGTTTTATTTTTGAATACGTAAAACATTAACATGCTTCTAAAAGTCAAAACTGTGTTAAAAAGTACTTGGAGGAGTACTTTCCTTTTGATCCTTCCTCTTGTAGGCTATTACCCTTCTTGTGTTTCTTTTTGTTAAAGTTAAAGTAAGCAGATACACAAATGGTTTCTCAGTTCCCCGTCTTTTTCTTAACATACTTTATATGTTCATTTGGGTTCTGGTGTTTTCATTCAACCATATACGGTAGATATTTTCGCATGCCCTTCCTTCTCCTAGTTTATGGCTGCACAGCTTTCCACGGTGTGCACGTGCCAGAGGTCAGTTAACCAGTCTCCTTTGTCTGGACATACAGGTAATTTCCAGCATTTTACAATCCTGATGATGCTGCAGTAGGTAAACTTGTGCATTTGTAGTATCTTGTGTATTTGCAGTACTGTAAAAACTCTTGAAGGCAGACAATTGGTGGAGTTAAAACAACAGGCTAAATTCACACTGGTTTTGTGACCTGGTTTGGGCTGCTTGGCTGAGAGTTCTGTGCTGAAGAGTACAGTCTAAGGTGACTTTTGCAAAGAAAGCCATTTTCAGCTCTCTGTGTGTGTGTGTGTAGGTATGTGTAGGGTTTATGTGTGTTAAAGGATTGCCATTGAACAGCTGAGTTGGTCATCTGTGAGAGGGAGGGAGCATTTATTGAGTGCTAACTGTATGCTCATCCTGTGCTCAATACTTTAAAGATATTGTCTTACTTGACTCTCATAATAAATAAGACCATTTAAGACAGATAGGGATGTGTGTGTGTGTGTGTGTGTGTGTGTGTGTGTGAGAGAGAGAGACAGAGACAGAGACAGAGACACACAGAGAGAGAGTGCTCTGTTACTTAGAGAAGCAGAAATTGAGACTCTGAGATAATTGTGGTCCAAAGCAGTGGAGCTGGGATTAGCCCTGTTGTGTGTGAAACCAAAGGTCATTTGCCAAAACTGTATTTTAGCCAAGGCAGGATTGCATGCATCTTAAATACGGACATCATATATTTATGACACTTCACCAGTGCAATGTCCAGTACATGGTAGGGACCAAGTAATTTCTATGTTGAATTGAATTAGACCCACTTGCAAGAGATTGTGCTTCTCTTCCATCTGGGGGAGGCATCCCCTTGTGATCAGTGCTATGCAGTTGCAAAGTAGTTGCCCCGGCCTGGGATGGGGCAAAACCCCGTAAGCCCACACTGGGATCAAAGCCATGGTCTCTAGGCTTGTGCTCTAACCAGCCGGGTTTGCCACAGACAGAGTTAGCAGTCCACACTGAATGGGGAAGGGCTAGTGAAAGAAAACCGTGCCTCTCCTCATGGGTGGCGCTCTTTTGAAATACTGTCCTGGTGTGAAATGTGTCCAGTGCTGTTGTCTTTGCTTCTGTGGCCATTCTTTTTTTTTTTTTTTTAAAGATTTTTATTTATTGATTTGACAGAGAGAGATCACAAGTAGACAGAGAGGCAGGCAGAGAGAGGGGGGGGGGAAGCAGGCTCCCTGCTGAGCAGAGAGCCCGACGCGGGACTCGATCCCAGGACCCTGAGATCATGACCTGAGCCGAAGGCAGAGGCTTAACCCACGGAGCCACCCAGGCGCCCTGTGGCCATTCTTTTGAAGTCTTTTCTCAAGCCTACTGTAGCCAGTTCTGCTTTCTCTTTGAATGCAGATGCATTCAAATTCTGGGCTCCTCTGTTTCCTCTGCTCCTCCTTTTCCTCTGTTTCCTCCTTCTTTGGTCTTTGCTTTCCCCTTCCCTTCACTCCCTATTCTTACTCCTCCCACCACCCCGCTGGCCCTAGTTGCCTACTCTTCCCTCCATAAGCATGAATAGAAAAGAGGGAGAAACAGACAAACTCAAAACCAGTGATTCTTTCAGCTTGACAGAAGGTTGGAGGTGGGCTTTGACATTAAGTGCTAGTCCTATGAAGGAAACTCAGTAAAACAAAACAAAACATAAAAACTTACTAACTACTGGCTAAAATGGGTTTTGGGGTTTTCCTCTGGGTTTTATTTTTTGCAGTGGGGTTGATTGTATAAATGGTTACCTCAGGTTTTCTGGAGTATCTGTAGTTGGTGGTGTCTGTGTGTGAAATGCTTGGTAGCCGCATCATGCTCCCTTTGGTGATGCTGTGTTTCTTGTATCTCTTTAGTACCTTTAATTTGGATACATATGGACATGCTTTACCTAGAGTTTATTCCACAAACTCCATGAAAGTGATGAGGGCAATCCCTCATTTCATATTAAAACTAGACCCAGAGGAAATGGAAAAGTTGGGGTTATTTTGGTACCTTGACCCTGCTGGCAGCTGGGACTTGGTCAGGTAAACAGTAATACATACTTACAGACAGCACACGTTACAGATGTGTTCACGTCCGCATAAGCCTTAGAGGGGGCTCACTTTACCACCAAGAATGGTGACCGCTCGGGATCTGCAGCATCCCCGGAATCACGAGAGCCTTTGCCTTGGGGCTTCTTAATAACAGTGAGGATTGATTATTGTATACGAGGCGCTGTGCTGAGCACCGCATGGGCATGATCTCACCCCATCCTCACGACCCCAGGATGTGGATGCTGTGATTATCCCTCACTTACAGATGGGAAAACTGAAGCCCAGAGAGGTCCTGTACTTGGCCAAGGTCACACAACTCACTAATAGGTCACTGGGCCAGGAATCAAAATCCAGGCTGTCTGATCCCAGAGCCAGATCCTCTTGGCGAGGACAGTACATTTACATTAATAGTGTCAGTATTTAGTCGCTCTGAACCATCTGATCCAGGACCTTAGCGCCTTTTGGTTTTAGACAATCTTCTAGTTAAGCACTCTCAAAATGCTACCGATGATGCTTTGGAGATGAGAGGTGGAGACTTCACTTTAACAGTAGCTGGGGTGGAGGCATGAGGTGGTAAAGAGCTATCAGTAACAAGAAACACTATAGTAACAGTAACAGTAACTGTGGTCACTGCAGTAATACTCTGCAAGGCAAATACTCTCTGAGCAGTGATGGGTCCCTTCGGAGATGGCCAAAGAGAGCTGCCATTTAGCTTCCCCAGAGGAGGCTTGAAATGGTGGGTCTGTGTGGCGAGCCCCCTACAGGAAGGCGTGTGTTTGTCTGTTTGTTCATTTATGCCCAGGAAAGTGCCTTTTTTTCTTTAAGATTTTTTTTGTTTGTTTATTTATTTGACAGAGATCACAAGTAGGCAGAAAGGCAGGCAGAGAGAGGGGGAAGCAGACTCCCTGCCGAGCAGAGACCCTGATGTGGGGCTCAGTCTCATGACCCTGGGATGATGACCTGAGCCAAAGGCAGAGGCTTTAACCCACTGAGCCACCCAGGTGCCCCCAAGGAAAGTGCTTTTTAAAGTGTTTTAATTCTTGGGGGACGCCTGGGTGGCTCAGTTGGTTAAGCATCTGCCTTTGGCTCCGGTTACGACCCCGGGATCCTGGGATCAAGCCCCATATATCGGGCTCTCTGCTCAACAGGAAGCCTGCTTCTCCCTCTGTACCCCCCCCAACTTGTGTTCTCTCTCACTCTCTCTCGCTCTCTGAAATAAATAAAAAATCTTTTTGAAAAAATTTTTTAGTTCTTGTTAAAAAGTTCTAACCCAATTTTAGTGGGTTAGAGGCACAGGCCAATAGTAACCTTAGTCTAACAGACTCACACTGGAACAGTTTAAAATTTGGTTTAAGTATATGGAGACACATATAATCCTTTTCAGGATCCCATTCAGGATCAGACACAAAATCCTTTTCAGATTTCATAAATCAAATGCTCTTGAAATAGAATCCCTCAAACTATGTGCTGTCTCTTCTCTCCCACATCCTTCTTGGCGTCATCCAAACTTGGGACATTTTAGCCTTGAAATATTCTGTATTTTTCTGTACTTCTACACACAGCCTTATAGGTACTCCCAAAAGTGTTCTGGGGGATTCAGGAGGATATTTTATAGTCTTAATTTTAGTTATCCTAAATAATTAACTCAGAAACCGAGATAATGTTAAATTAGGGTTTTTAAAAAAACTCTCCCCTCCACGTACGGCAAATAGGTGTATTTACTTTAAAAAAAAAAAAGTAAATGAGAAGGGAGTCTGGATCTTTAGTAATGTTTCACATTTGGGAAGCATGTTAAAAACCGGTTCATGTGAGACTGCCCCTACCACGGTCATTGGAGCTGCGGGCCAGCCTCAGCAGGGACGAACACGGAGCTGGTTTTTTATGGCTGCCCCTGCTCCCTTGTGACGTTAAAGGCGCATCTGTGTGTTCCGTGCAAGTGTTTTGCTAATGAAGTGTGGTACCTTTAAATAAAGGTCACAGGCCTGACCTGTGTTGTGTGGGTTGCTTGTTTGTCAGGCTAGAGGCATTTTCTCATTTTCACAGTTCAGCCGAAAACAAAGACCTCCTTATCCGAGCAGGGAGCTGTGCTCTTAAAAGCTGACATCAGCCTTTTCCCAGCAGGCATCACTTCTGCCTTAAGAGTCTTTGCAGAAAGCTGGAAAGGGAGATACCCATCCTGCTACTGGCATTTTTTCTGGCCAAATAACACACAGAGTAAAGAAATGCCAGGAGTGCCAGGAGTCAAAGGAGCAGAATCACTAAGACTATCGTTTGTCAGGTCTGCTCTGGGGACCTCTGTGTTGCTTATCTTTGTTGCCGGGAATATAAAAGTGGGACACGAACCTTGAAAAAGGAGGACTTTTTTCCTAGAGAGGAATTAGAGAACATTCGGGATATATCGGAAAACTTCCATTAACATGTAAAGTCACTTTTTTAAAATGGCATGTTAAAATTGAAAAAAAAAAAAAAAGAACTATTTTTATTTACAGAGTAAGTCAGAGACATTTGTTCCAAAGGTGAGGAAACAAAACAACACAGCCTTTGGCTGTTTCTCTGTCCTGCCCGGATCTCTGGGCTCTGAAGCTTTCCAAGTGCTGTTGTCTTGAAGGTGCGTCTGGACACAATGGCAGCTATGTTTGTATATAGTTAGAGGATTGATCTTGAGGTGGCTTTATGACCACAGAGACCTCTTGTTGCAATACAAAGCCAGGCTGTCCTGCAAGTTTAGAAAGTGCTGTCACTTGAGTAGATTGGACCAAGGACCAGGAGGAGAAATGCTGAGAAGCATTGCCTGTGTGTGAGTGCTGATGGTTCTTTTTTTTTTTCCTTTCGGGTCTTGCTTGTAAATCCATCATTTGCCTGTGCTACATGCAGCTGGAACATAGCAAAGGAGTTTACAAACCCACTGATCTGTGTCTGGCATAGCTTTCATTTGAGAAGTGCCAGTACCCAGTCTCTATCTTCTTTGCTAAATCCCTGGGTAAACCAACCCTTCCCACCCCCGCCTCCATTTTGAAAATTTCTTCACAAATTGTCTGCAAAGCGTAATTAGAGACCTTAATGTTGCAGTAGTGTTCTCAGTCTGGCAGTAGCTAGACTCCTTGCCAGAAAAGAGATCTGAATTCTGGATCTAAGCCTTCATAGCCCTGACAGAGGCAAAATGTACTGCAAAATAGAAGGAAACTGATGTGGGGGCCTGGGTGGCTCAGCTGGTTGGGCATTGGACTCTTGGTTTTGGCTCAGGTCATGATCTCAGGTGCATGAGGCATGAGGCTCAGTAGGGAGTCTGCTGGAAATTCACTCTGCCTACCCCCCCGACACACATACCCCACACACTTTGTTTCTCTCAAATAAATCAATCTTTAAAAAAAAAGGGGGGGTGCCTGGGTGGCTCAGTGGGTTAAGCCACTGCCTTAGGCTCAGGTCATGATCCCAGAGTCCTGGGATCGAGTCCTGAATCGGGCTCTCTGCTCAGCAGGGAACCTGCTTCCCTGTCTCTCTGCCTGCCTCTCTGCCTACTTGTGATCTCTGTCTGTAAAATAAATAAATAAAATCTTTAAAAAAAAGAAGAAGAAGAAGGAAACCGACTTCACTTCTGTGCTCTCCTCAAAATTATCCTTCTTGCCTTCCCTTTTTTGAAGAGATCTAAGAAGTGCAGCTAATGGATCCACATAGAAACCAGCTCCAGAAACTGGGTGAAGGTCAAGTGGAAGAAACAAACCAGCTCTCACTAGGTCAGGTCACTGTAGAACCAAGTCTGAGAACTGAAACCTCATTGCTTCCCTAAATCTTTCGCTGGCATTGAACCCATCAAGGAATGGTTATGGAGTTTTCTAACTCATCAGGAATAATTTCCTCAGCTGCGTGTGACCACTGAAGTCCCACTCCTCATGGGTTCAAGGCACCATTGCCCATAGATGGTCTCAGAATGCTTTTGCCTGCACATGCTCTAAGGAAAAAAGTGTTCCCTCACCCAAGTTCGGGAAGTACCGAACCTGATCTTGCAGGTCTGCTTGCTCATGGTAGCACATAGCAGGCTTTGAGAAGTCTGATATATGGAAACATTGTTTAGCACACGACTGATCATGTAAGTAGCCATGGACTCCTTCATGCCTTTTTCATGAGACCTGTCAGGAATATTCCAGGAAGCACATTTGCCTAACAAAACGAGCATTTTGTTTGGTTTCAAAATTCTGTTATGAACGTTCAGATTCACAAAGGTCTGGTGCTCCTGTACTGTTGTAGCAGCTGTTGGAATGAAATGATTTTGTCATTCCTGGATTTGGGACTATTGGATGCCATCTTTCCTGTCTGGGGCTCTTGGGGAAGTTCCGTTGAGTCTAGAGAGGTTGAGGCAGGCTGAGGTCCTGTCCTCCTTTGACATTGTGTCTCTCATATTCCATCCTTGGCACTCTCCCCCTCTCTCAGCTCTTTCTAGAAAGCATATTATTTCTACTTCCATATCCACTTCCCAGTCCAATACTGTGATCTCTGCCAACAACTTATGTATTTTTAAAGACTTACTTATTTTAGAGAGCAAGTGAGCAAGCAAGCCCGAGCGGGAGGAGGGGCAGAGGGGGAGGGAGAGAAGCATACTTTCTGTGGAAGCCCCATGTGGAGCTCAGTCTCAACGACCCTGAGATCATGACCTGAGCTGAAATCAAGAGTCGGACTGAGTCACCCAGGTGCGCCTCTGCCAACAATTTTAATGAAACTTCTCTCCCTCGTTCACTGGTGACCCACTCATCACCAGATCTAGAAAGAAACCTACAATTCCTTATCTTACTGAATTTCCTCTTCCTTGTATCTTCCCCCTTGGTTTCTATGGCCCCTTTCTCGCTTTCTTTGGTTCCCCTCCTACTTCTGTGCCTGCTCCACTCAGGGTCTTTCAGAGACTTGGCATTACTGCTGTTCTGCTGAGCTGTGTCCTGGTCACTGTCCAGATGCTGCTGAGGAAGCCACATGCCAACTCGTGGGTTGGGTTACCACTCCAGGTGGAGGGTTCCCAGATCTTCACGTCTAGCCGAGTCCTGCCCTTCACACCTGTAGAGCCGCCTGCCTTTGAGATACTGTGTGTGCTCCTCGGGTCGGTGCCGCTTTGCTGGAATTGATTTTAGTACCTCCTTTCTTCTTCTTCCAGTCTGTCCCCCATCTTTAGGATGGCACAGCTATCTTTCCACTTGCTCTCGAAGTGGCTTCCTCCCACTTTCTCCCTCGTGTCAGACCCGCTGGCATGTCCTGCTAAATGTCGCCCACGTTGGTACGGGCCCCGGCCACAGCTTAGACCCTGCTTCCACGACAGTGCCCTCTTTCCTGGTCTCGGCACTTCAGAAGGTTTCTGCCATCTTCCTCTCCTCCTCTGTGACTCCAGTCAGCCCCAGAAGACACCACACAGACGTCTGTCTGCAGGAGCTTCTGCCCCTGTGCTCCGGCTTGCTGAAGTGAACCCCTGTGCCTTCATTCCTTCCTGCTACGCTTTGCTTGCCTCCCTCTCTTGGCAAATGGGGATTCCTTCTGCTTCGCGATGAACATGTCTTTGTATAAATGGTAACGCTTTGCTGTAGTTGTGTGACAATGTCTGTATCCCTCTCTCCAGACTGCACATCCTTCCAGGGCGGGAGAGGAGTCTTACTCACGTATGTCCCACTAACACCCAGCACCATGCCCGATACCTACTAGGCGCTAAGTAAGTGTTTGAATGAAGAACAAGTCACTAGGAGAATACTGTTGAACCTCTCTTCTCTTTGGGAAAGATTTTAAGAATTTATGTAATAACCCCTGCATGGCACCACTTACTGTGCTTCTGGGTTTTCCTTAGAGCCTTGATGTTTGGTTCAGAGAACATGCTGGAACAGAGAGAACCCCACTGTCAGTACCTCCACTACCTTCCTTTCCCTATCTATCCCTTGCTCCCCCAAGACAGGAAAGTGCAGATCCCTAGTACCTGGGCAGAGGCACAGTTTACAAGGTGAAACACTAGCCCTACTTGGGATGCTTGTTTGGGATCAAATGATCTTTTCCTTCAGAGTTTATCATATGAATGAAATGTGTTTTTTCCTCACTTCTCTATTTGTATTTCTTCTTATGCATCATGCTCTGATGCCAAGTATGTGCGTAATATAAGGTATGTGGAGATGAGAAATTCACTTCAGCTGGGCGCACCTCATGCTTCAGAGGGATGGCCAGACATTTCTTCGGGGTGCAAACCAACCCAAAGAGTAGATCTGTTCCTCTGAGAAAAGCAAACAAATATTTGCCCAAGTGTTCATTGCTTTTGGTGTTTTTTTCAAATCTACCTAAAAAGAAAGTTCTCGAAGCCAAAGTGTTTACTGGCTATTCTAGTAGATACGTTGTGCTTAAATTGTGCTTATTTTATTTGTGTGTGATAGCTTCGGGCTGGCATTGCCAACAGCCTGAGGTCCCTCTGTGTTGGTTTTGAATGATCCGTATCATTTTGCGTTCGGCGTTCAGCTTTAGAACAAGTGAGAGCAAGTGATGGAGGCAGTGCTCTCTAGGAGCCAACGGTGAAACGTGGGTAAAGCTGGGAACGGAGACCTTGCTGCAAGAGGCTGATGGCTGCAGAGTGCCGTGGTCAACAGATAACCTTCAGAGCTTATTTGGAGGACCTGGCAGAGTTTGTTGGTGAGGGGCGGGGGTGGGGGTGGCTCTGGCTCTTTTTTGACAAGATAAAACCCAAGTTCTTTAGGGTGACTTTCAGGGATTTGGGTGATCTGTCCCAAACTCCCTTTTCCCACTTACTTCTGAGGAGATGGCCTTCTTGAACTATCGATCATTGATCTATTCCTTAGCTGTGGTTAAATTTTAAAAGAATTTATTTGAATTCACGCTGTTACATACCTTCAGGCAAGCTACAGTGTGGGAAGCAGCTCGTGGAGAATTCAGTTTAGATCGTCCAACCTGCCTCATGATTTCCATTTTGAGGCTTATATTTGAAACTAACATTTTCATTGCCTGTGGCATCTTTTTTTTTTTTTTTAAGATTATATTTATTTATTTGACACAGAGAGAGATCACAAGTAGGCAGAGAGGCAGGCAGAGAGAGGGGGAAGCAGGCTCACTGCTGAGCAGAGAGCCCGAGGCGGGGCTTGATCCCAGGACCCTGAGATCATGACCCAAGCCAAAAGCAGAGGCTTAACTCACTGAGCCACCCAGGCACCCCCCAACCCATGGCATCTTAATGTGTATGGCATGACCCTCCATCCCACTGTTCCTCCCCATATCCCTGTGTTGGCTCTTCTGTAAGACTGTGTGACATGCCACTTGGCCTACACTTGGTTAGATCATTCTAGACGTACCACCCAAATTTGGTGATAATCTGACTTGTCATCCTTCTCTCCCTCCACTATCCCCTGCCCCAGTTTTTTATTCTGGAAAAAGTTCAGATCTACAGAAACACTGAACAACTAATTCAGTGAGTACCTATCACTAGATTCACCAGTTGTTAATATTTTGCCGTATTTGCTTTCCCCTGTATATATGTTTTAACAATGATAAGACCTAATCTGCTAATATAGTCACATTCAGTAATGTCCTTTATAGATGTTTGCTCTTTCATTCAGGATTCATTTACACAACATACTTTGCATTTAATTTAGAATAGATTTTCCCATTTTGTGGGGGTGGGTGGTGATGGCGTTGTGGTGGCTAAAGGAGTGGGGACCTGGACAGGGACAAGTGTCAGCACCTTGTGAGGTCTCCCTTGGGACTCCATTGGGGCCCCTGGCAGGGAGTTGGTTTGTCTGTGAAGCTTGGGAGGGGTGGCATTGTACAGGATACATAAAGGCCGTATTCAGGCTATGTGTGTGGTTGTTAAGTGGTGGGATATAAGAGCTCAGAATCCAGGGATGAGGGAAAGGAAGAGAAGTAGAGGAGGGGGTAGGCAAAGGATCTGGAACACAGACGGCTGAGATTAATGGAACAAATGAAAAATTTTCATGCCTCTGGTCTAAGATACCTTTTCATAGATTTTTACTATGAATGCCCCAAAGGCTCATTTCTATTTCTAGCCCATAATTCCAACAGTTTTACTTAAAACAACAATACCTTCACTTATTCATGGCAAAGATGGAACATTCCCTGTTCCTTTTCTTCCCATACCTACACAACTCAAACAGAACCTCAGTAGTTTGCTTTCCTATAAGATCCCCAATTTCTTACTGAGAAATAATTCATGTAAATCTCAGGTGAAGTCTTTTGGCTGAAAACTGGTGCCATGGTCAGGGGGGCGGGGGTGTCTTCTAATTTTCAGCAGCATGTATGGTATCTAGTAAGAACAGTCTCAGAATTTTTAAGACTTTATGTCAGTAACTCCTCAATGGCGCTATGATTGGGTTCAGGTATGTGGGTAGGACCTGGGAAGGGGACCAAGTGCTAAGACCTGGAGCTGTTGGCCATGGTGCCTCCTGGCCAAGCATTTTGCCCTGGTGCTGAGAGAGGGCAGGCACGCTCTGGGCAGCAGGAGCTGTGGACTGCTCACAGGAGTAATGAGCTCCTTCTGCCTCCTTTTGCTGAGGTTGTGGGGCTGCTTCATTTTTGTCCTTTTCCAGGATTGGTTGTTTAACTCTTCTTTCATTTCCAAGAAATGTAGCACAGTATCTTTCCAGTTAATCCCCCCACCCTTTTTTTTCTTCAACTAGCGCCTTGTTTTATGTTGCTTGTAACCAAAAGAACTTGTTGACAAATGCAGATATTGTGTTGTTTGCAATCTGTTATTTGCAAAACTTCTGGGATGATGTGTGTATAGTTGTCCTTGTTCATAGGTCATGTTACCCATTTTTCTGGAAGTGGGATTTCTGGGTCGAAGGGCACCGTTTTCTACTTGGGTGTATTCTGCTAGCTTGGTCTTTAGTAGGTACTCTGATTTGCATTCCCACTAGTGACTGTATGCATGTGCCTGTCTCCCTGCATCAGCACAAAGTTGACTGTTACCATGTATTTGATTTTTGCAAGGTTTGCAGGGGAATCATTGTAATAACTCCCCCCCCCCAACCAGGGAACTTGAGTGATCTTTTCACACGCTTATTGGACATGTGGATTTCTTCTTTTGTGACTTTGTATCTTTCTCTCTCTTAATTAGGTCATTCATCTTCTTTCTCTTCTGAGTTACAACTTTTCATGTCAAGCATCCTTCATCAGCTATGTTAGGAAAATAACCATTTTCCTAGTTTGTCATTTGCTTTTCAACATTACTGGTTTTTTGAAATCTTTTTTTTTTTTTTTTTTTTTTTTTTTGGAGGGGGGAAGTGGTTGAATCATTCAATCTTTTATTTAATGGAAGATCTTCTAAAGTGTTCTGGGATGGACTGAAGTGTGTTGCTTAGTACCTTGTAACATGTCTGCTGTGTTTTGATAGTGGGATAATTGTATCTACTTAATACATGGTTGCCGTGGAATGGAGAAGGGCCTGTTGTCTGTGTATTACTTCATTAGTCCATTTTATCTGGCATTTCCCAAGTGCCTCTTTGTTGGTGGCATGGGGGATGTGGGTGTGCAGGGAAGGAGCCAGCCCTGGTGAGGGGAGGGAACTTAGCTGTGCCTGGTGATGTGCAGGATAGAGCCCTGTGGGGAACGCTCACCGCCTGCCTTTCCTGACTTGTCTGCTTTTTCCCTCCCTCCCCTTCAAGGACATTTTTCACCATTACTGAGCACTGTGCGTGGCCAGAGTGCTCTCGGTGTTTGTTTCAATAGCCTCTTGTTGGGTACCATAAGTAAGCTCTGAAATCAAAAGTTTAAATTCTGTTTTTATTTAACCATTTTACCAGATGTTTCCTGTGGTTTGACAGATGTACCATTTACTCGAAAGTTACACTCCTGAGATTCTGAATGTTATGGACACTGTTGCTATAGACAATGATTCTATCAGGGCAGGATTTGGAAGACAACTTTCAAATCATTTTTTGGGTTGAAGATATGTTTTTTGCCAGAACAGAAATGCTTATCTTCATAATCTGCTCTTACCTTCTCCGTTAGTGTTCTGATTGGTGGTTTATGAAAGACTATAACCTTACTATTTAGAGTTTATTCCAATCAACACCACTGTGCCTCAGTAGGGATTCCTTTCTGAAAACAGCTGGACTCAGGTTTATCCAGGTTTTGTTTGCAAAACTCACCTGGGTCGGGGGGGGGGGAACTCCAGTGGTGGGCAGGAGATTTAAATTGGGTTGAAAATCTGGCTTGATGCCCTGCCTTGATGGGCCACCTGATGCGGTTGATGGAGAAAGCTGCAGACTTGGCAGTTTTCTGTACCCACCGAAAGCCCATCGAGACAAAGCAAGAACTGCTGTGGTACCTTTGCCTTCCCAGTGCCCACGGTCAGCAGTTCTTTGTAGCCCGGGTCCTAACAGAGAAGAGCCTCTCATCCAGGATCCTGCTGATGGGAGGAAAGGAGAAGGAAGATGCTTCCTACAAAACACAAGTGAGACTAGTTGGGGCTGCATGGGAAGAAAAATGAGATTTTTGACATTCCTTCACTGAGGGGCCAGATACAAGGGTGCCGCAGAGTTGCACGCATGGTTCCGTCAGAGCTGGCTCCCTTCTCCAGCAACCTTCCCCTCCTGTGTTTTGTTTAGCCTTATTTAGAGTTTTATAAAAGCCTTATGTTATGGAAGATGGAGAAACAAAGAAAGCGGAAATCGCATGCTATAATTCTGACAGCAGATCTATTTGCGTACCGAATGAAACTGTAATGATGCATGTAACGTTTTGGCAAGACACCCTGTGTACATAAACCCTCCCAGGAGTTGCTAACCTACCCCAGGACCCGTAGGAGGCTTGGCTTGCAGCATGGGGGTAGGCAGGCCCCCTCACCTTGCAGCTCTCCTCGCCGATGGGGACTCTTATTCTGACAAGCGATCTGCCTACCCACTTTTGTGCCTGGGCCTGCTTGCCAAGTTTGTGAGGCCCAAGGCTTTCTTGTGGGAGGACGCTGGGCTGTCTTCATGCTCTTTGGCAATGATTAAAGTGAGGTTAGTACCAAAAACCCTTTCATTTTATTCCCTTATCCTTGCTTTTTCAAACCAGATGGCAACCCTGTATTTTCAGCTGTAATTAATTTAAACCATGAGGCAGCGAGTCCTGGGAGAGGTAGAGTTGACTCTGCTCAGAAGGGACAGCAGTGATTTTCCTGCCCAGCCCTCTCCCCTCACCAGATGGCACCTTGTCCCAATCAGAGCCATGTTCCCCGAGTGGCTTCGGAGAGGGGCCCGGGTGCAGAGAGAGGGCCGTGTGCTGGGCTGCCGCGCTGGCCACCGAGGACACATATGAACTGGAGGGGCGAACGCACACTAGTGATTGTTGCCTTCATGGAGTGGAAGTAACCGGGCTTCAGATGATGGCCGACATGTTCCTGCCAGGCCTGGCTGTCGTGGGACTGCCTCAGGACAATGGGGCGTAGTTTGAGGGGCTGCTGATTCAGGGAGTACAGGGGACTTTTGCTTCCTACTCACTTCAACTGCCAGGATCGCCTCCAAAAGGGTTAACATATATTCTTCAAGAAAATTACAAGGGAAATAAAAGCCCATGGCCACAATTGCAGTCTGGAGGTTTTGACCTTAGCTACTTGACCACTTCCCTCTGTGGAAATTGTACTCAAGTCCCCTCTCTGTAGGTTGGATCAATTAGTGATGGAGAGATCCTTCCCGTTTAATAGAAAATGAGGGCTTTTGTGTAAGTAACTTGTCAGGTCACTCCACAAAGTGACCTCCTTGCCCCTCCTTGCTCCTAATCAAAGCTCGGGTTAAAACGGGAGCGAGGAGACTGCCTCCTGGAGAGCTGGGCGTCCGGGTGCCCTCACCTGTCTGCACAGGCAGGCACATGGGGTTTTAGCTCCATCACTGGAGAAACACATTTTCTGGGCAGCACGGAGGAGTTGCAGGCTGAAGATCTGTTAACGATAATATATGTGCAAAACACTTTGTAAAACAGTACGCTAATGCTCTACAAGTGGTAGCTATTACTATTATTAACATTAGCCATCCTTGGATGACTTGGAATAATTTTTAAAGGCCCATGGTGAGAAATGAAAACCACAAATTTGTATCTTGTGAGTCTCCAAAATGCTCACTGGTGGTTACAGCATCATTGACTACAGTCCCTGTGTGTGCCTGGCTTTGCTGATTTTAGTGAGCTGGGTGATGGATGTTCTTTGTTTACTTAATTTTATTTCAAATGTTTACATTATTCATGAGCATTTCTCTCATGGACCACTTGGACTGTGGTTACCAAGGCTTCCATTCTTGATGTTATTGTTGCGGGCCAGACCCATCCTTTTGGAAGCCTTTTATTTTTCTCTAGTAGAGAGGGACAAACATGTAGATAATTTGTCAAAACTTGTAAGGACTAAAAATGTGACATAGAGTTAGCATATGACCCAGCAAGTCCACTTTACTGGCACATGCCCCAAAGAATTGAAAGCAGAGACTCACACTGTTATTTGCACACCCATGTCCATAGCAGCATTATTCACAATAGCCTACAGGTGGAAACAACCCAAATGTCCATCACTGGGTGAACAGATAAACAGAATATGCACACAATGGAATATTATTCAGCCTTAAAAAAGGAACACAGTTCTGACACACTCTGCAACATGGATGAACCTTGAAGACATTTGCCACGTGAAGTGTGCTGGTTACAAAAGGACAGATAGTGTATGCTTCCGTTTATGTGATGAGTCCGATTCATAGAGAAAGTAGGATGGTGGTTTGGGCAAAGGGGGAGGGGAACAGGGCGTTCGTGTTTAATGGGGATAGAGTTTCTGTTTGGGAAGATGAAAACATTCTGGAGGTGGATAGTAGTGATGGCTGCACAACAGTGTGAATATACTTAATGCCACTCAGTGGCATACTTAAAAATGACTAAAATGGTGAATTTTGTGTGTATTTTACCACAGTAAAAAAAATAATCTAAGAATGAGTGATTAACTTCAGTTTGCTTGAATAAACAATAGTGCTTCTATTATATGTTCCATACTCAGCTGGGATGAGAGGTGTTTAAGGTGGAGGTAAGTGGTTTGGAGGACAGCAGACGTCCAGTTCCCTGGGGATATGATATTCAGTATCTAATACTAGAGAGTCACAATATGATGACTCTTGGGGGGGGGTTGGTAATTGCAATTTAAAGGGTAGTTAGGATTAATGATTACCATTTGGTTTTGTATTCCCCAGGGAGATAAGAGGGGTTGTGTCATTGGGGTATTAGGGAATGCTGGTCTTCCAGATTCTCCAAAGGTGTTCTAGAATCATCAGCTCAAGAGTTTGGGGGAAAATGCCACCTCAGTGTGGAACAGAATCACCAGGTTCCCTGAGGTTCCTTTTCCCTCTTCTTTTCCAGGTTCCAGGTTTGGGATACAGACATGATTTTGATAGCCAGGGGATGGTTCTTAGATGTTAGTGATGTTACAGTAGGCCAGGTGGGCAGCTTGATTAGTTCTGAATTCCATGGTTTGCAAATGAGAATATTTGTAAGGAAATACAATTTTATAACTCAGAGAAAAATGAAATAGGCCATCTGTGTTGTTGTTTTTTTTTTTTTTAGGTCCTTTGGGAACTTTGCTTTAAGAATAGAGATTGAGGGGCGCCTGGGAGGCTCAGTATGTTGAAGCCTCTGCTTTCAGCTCAGGTCATGATCTCAGGGTCCTGGGATCGAGCCCCACATCGGGCTCTCTGCTCAGCGGGGAGCCTGCTGCCCTCTCTCTCTCTCTGCCTGCCTCTCTGCCTACTTGTGATCTGTCAAATAAATAAAATCTTTAAAAAAAAAAAAAGAATAGAGATTGATGTGTGATTTGCCTATCAATTGTAATAACCTTTTCCAAGCACCTGCAGGTCCTCAAAATAATCATTAATTCACATCTTGTTCCTATCATGTAATCTGTGTTTAAAAAAAAAAAAAGCCAACTTTCCCTCTAGTCTTCGAAAGACAGGGTTCAGCCTAGACTGTCTGGATGCTCAGAGGGAATTAATGCACTAAATGCCTAGCATTAATGCACTACATAATTTACTCTCTGATAAAAGTTCTTCGAGGGGCGCCTGGGTGGCTCAGTGGGTTGAGCCTCTGCCTTCGGCTCAGGTCAGGTCATGATCCCAGGGTCCTGGGATCGAGTCCCGCATCGGGCTCCTTGCTTGGTGGGGACCCTGCTTCTCTCTCCACCTCTGCCTGCCACTCTACCCGCTTGTGCGCTTTCTCTCTCTCTCTCTGACAAATAAATAAATAAAGTCTTTTAAAAAAAAGTTCTTCGAGGTTCTTTGCTAGAACCATTTGAAAGAATATTGGTAGGTCCTTCATTATATTAGATGAATATTTAATCACTTCACCTTTAATCACTTTACCTTCTATTTTCAAACTTTTTAGTCCAGTTATATGGTAACTTAACTCAGTAATTTAGCCGGAAATTTTCTGATGTCAGTCAGGGTAGGCGGGAGGTGTTGAGAGAAAAACTGGCCAAATTTTGTTTGGTGCTGAATACATGTACTGAATTAGAGGTTATCCTCTCATACCGAGAACTCAGGAAATCATTTGGAACTGGTTGCCACCAGCATCAGGAACAGGAAGGTGACAGTGTGGGGTGCCCATAGGGGAGGAGGGGCAGCGGCAAACCCAGCAGCACAGGCAGGACGTTGGCCCATGCACCTCTGACATGCATGCATGTGTGATGCAGATATGGCTGGCACCCCCTTCTGTCCTTGCCAGGGTGGGGTCCCACATAGAGCTGAGTTAAAAGAAAAAGAGCAGGAGGCATTTAGAAGACCACACACTTACTCTATGACCCAGGTGCATCTTGGGTTAATGCTGTTGAAAGTGTAGTTCTAGATGACTGGGAGTGTTGAAGTCCTCCTGGAGTGTTCAATTCTGTTGACCTTCGTTCTTACTAGACCTTATGTCCTGATGTTTGGTTCAGAAATATGCTACCATAAATTGAAGGGAGTTCTCTTCTCCTGTGTGCTCTGTGTTAGGTCACCTCTGGAGTATTATGTTTAGTTCTGGGCACCATACTCACCGATGAGTGTTCATTTGTAGGGCGTGTGGGGGTAGGTGTCAGGGTGGTGGGGGTTCCGGCACAGTTGAGAGTGATTCTTTGGTGAAGAGGAATCTGTCCGTGGCAGGGCTGACATAGTAGTTTTCCAGGAGCTGGAAGAGGAAAGAGACTTCATTGAGTTTTTCGAAAGGCTTTCCAGAGGTTTGGACCTTTGACCAAAGAATCATGCTGGAAAGCAGATTTCTTTCATTGTGAGGAAGAACATTTCACCGAAGCTCTTCAGTCGTTGAGTGAAATGCCTGAAGAGGAAGTAAATGCCCATCTCCAGAAGGGTTTGAGAAGGAGCCACCCCTCAGTGATGGAACGAATGAGTCAAGGGTGTGAAAGGCATGCCATAGGGAACATAGTGGTGCTGTGATAGGGTTGTGTGATGACGGCTGGTAGTTACACTGGGGGTGAGTAGAGACGAACGTAACAGATGTATTGCATCACTTTGGGGCACACCTGAGACAGTGCAACATTGTGCACCAACTGTACTTCAGTTAAAAAAGTAGCAGTATGGCTGTCTTCATCTTTGGGATGCTCTGATTCCTCGCCTCTCCTTTACTCACAGCCATCTTACCGTGAAGCTTTCTTCCTCTGAGTAGGACAAAACATCCAGTCTTTTTGCTAAACGGCTTTATAATACTTTCCAATGATTTGTAGCAAAATGCAGAGTAAAAACTAAGAATGAGCCTTCTGAAGAACTTGAATGGAGTTATGAAGGATGGCTCGGTACCAGCCCAGAAGAATGGAAGGAGGAATAATGATGGAAGGTATTTCCAGACCACTCCTTTCTGCAGCGGGGTGGGGGAGTTGAGGATGGCTGGAGTGGGCTCTGCAGTTCCCCCTGTGCCTTTGCTACTCTGGTCACCAGCTTTGTGAGCTCCTCTACCTTGTTTGGACCAGTAAGTGCTGGTTTTTCCTAAGAATCTATGTGCTCTTTGGTTGGTTCATTCGAAAGTTAGTCATTGTGTGCCAGACACCGGTCCACACACCGACAGGTGGAGTCTTCTGAGAAGTACACTGAGAGTGGAAGTCACATTCCCGAGTGTGTTTCACCCCAGGTGTGTCTAGAGGGACCTTTCTTCTCTGGGTCTTAGACCAGTGGATAGCTAAGAAAGGGGATGCTTCCATCCTCCGCTTTCCTGAGGAGGGTACATAAAGCCAGGGGTCGCATACCACTTTTCTAGCACAAGGAAAATCTTGCCTGTGGATGTTAGAATCAGACGGAGGGCGTGGGAAGTGGGGTGGGAAGCAACAGGGACAGCTGTGCCTCTGTGTTGACCCCATGAAAGCCAGTGCTGACACTGGAAAGTCTTGGTGGGCAGGTCCCTTGCTCCCCACTTTTTCTCCTGACCTGGCCCCAGCTGACCCAAGCATTCCCCAAATCAGGACAGCAGAGGAAAATAGCACCATATTGATTCCTCTTTGTTGTGGAGGGAGGTAGATGGTCTTTTCGAGGCTTTTGTCCACCTCAGACATTGTAGCTCAGTTACAGAAGGGGAGACATTATGTTTTCCATCCCATCTCTGGTACAAAGACTCTATTTGATGCCAAAAATATGATAGTGGTTGTATTTTTTAAGTATTATTCATCGAGAGAATACATAATGTCCAAAGCTCCTACCAATTTAGTAGCACTAGGAATTTTAAATTAATTTATATTTTATGAATCTCAGCCACACATCCATTCTCGTGAAAAGTCCGAGAGGGTACAAATGTGGGGCATGTGATCCATCCGAGGGGCGAGCAGGGCTTGCCACGCACAAGGACTCTGGCGTCCCCGGCCCGCAGGTGGGGGCCCACCGTCTTAGCGGCAGTCATCACCAACGGGGGCGGTGGGGGTGGGGAGGGTTGAATGAGATGCTCTACAAGTCATGTTCTCAGGTTTTTCCTTGTGTCTCTGCTAATGGTGGAAAACATGTGCAGACATTTCTCGTCGAAGAAAACCAATGCCTTATTTGCATAGGGTTGAGCTATTTGGAACCATGGCTTGAGTCTCCTGACTATCTGTGGCAGCTCTGCCCTGCCCGCCAGCATCGCTGGGCATCTCGCCTCCTATGGGTGACAGCTGTGGAGAGCTCTTCCTTTGTGCAGCAGGTCAGCTCTGTGAACACTGGAGTGGGAGACGGGGAAGGGCACCCTGGCCAGCCCTGAACTCGCTCAGGGCCTATCTATATCTACTCTTCCTTTACACACTGCTCTAGCATACCTAGTTGCCTGGCTTCTTGGCCCACCATGAGGAGCAGGGTGATGAGCACGGGCAGTGGCTTCTCCCGGAGTGACTCTGTAGTCGCTGACCCAAGAACGCAAGTGGCCGAGCCGTCTGAGACAACTCGGGCTGGGCCAGTCACAGAGGCCTGCTCCTTTGCCTCCGAGAGCCATGTTTATGCTGAAGATCCTGAGTCACCAAGAACGGAAGGAGGTCATAGGATGTTTTAGACAGGTTTCTAACCAAAGTCATTGAGAAATGTATTCTCTTAAGGCTCACATTTGGGTTTTCTCTAGAAGCTTTACTTAAGTGGCTGTGCTAGGTATGTGCAACCCTATGACTCCGGTAATGTCAATCAGGTTTTCTGGGTTCCCCAGGGTCTCTTGTGAGATCTGCAGAGTAATTGTGTTCAAGGAGGGACTTGCTTTCTGCTGGAATTCCTTCCAGTCTCCTGCAGGAGTTCCCAGAATGCTCATGAGGGCTGATCTGCGGGAGGAATGGAGGGAAGTCTGAAGGATCTTGAAGGCTGGACAGTATGCAGAGATGTCCTTTTACTCATTTAGTGCCTCTCACTCTTGGGAAGGCTTTGACTGGAAACCCTTGACTCAATTATAGAGACAGTCTGAGTCCTTAATGGTGGAAATGTCACTTAGATACAAACTTCCTCTTACACTACACACTATTTGTGATCTCGCGCCCACTCCCTGCCCTAGAGGAAGGGGCTGTTTCTCAACCCCCCCCTCCCCCCCGCAGGCCATTTTGGCAGAAGAAGAAGGGGTTGGTCTGGTTTGAGTCCCTGCCTCACCACCTACCCGCCTCGTGACCTTCGGTGATCACGCCACCTCTCAGTTCCTGTTCCTTCCGTGTTCCAAGGGCATGGTGGTGGGCACCCCAGACGGCTTGCACAAGCACTGATGTGGGAAGGAGGACAATACCCACAGTTGGCCTGTGGGCTGGAGGGATTGGTTGTCGGTGAGCCTATCAGTGCAGCATGTTGGAAAGATCTGGTGGGTCATTCATCCCGTCATTTGTCCAAAATGTTACTGAGCCAAAAGGTTTTGGATCATAAGTTGGCTGATAGGCTTCTTCCCTCCTGTATGTGGGGGCAGCTGGGGATGCCTTTTCCTGACTTCCTGAATTGCTCTTGGAAGTGAAGTCAGGGGATAGCTTAACCCTCCAGCTTCCCCGGCACGCCTGGCCTCACACACACTATGTCAACTTGTGTTGTCATTTCTTGGCACTTTTATTAAATATCCCTCCTAATGACAGGCATGGGTGACAAGGTCCAGTGGATCTTGGGAGCCTCTTTGAAAATGAAGCTTTAAGACATTCATGCGTCTGCAGGGGGATGGGGTGCATTAATTACAGATAAAGCAGGAAAAGACATGATTGTGGAGAATAGCTAAAGAAGTATAAAGCAGTGGTGCGGAAAAGCCATGGAAGTTGTACCGGTTCCCCCAGGAGCTCCGTGACAAAGTGCTGTGGCGCAGAGGGCTCAGGAGAAGCAGATTGTCACCCAGTCCTGGAGGCTAGACGGCCCACCCAGATCAGGGTGTCAGCGGGGCCGGTTCCTTCTTGAGCGCTTTGAGTGTCCATCTGTTCTTGCCTCTCTCCTAACTTTTGGTAGCCTCAGGCATTCCTTGGCTTGTAAGTGGCATTCTCCCTGCATCTTCACGTCATTTCCTGTCTGCCCTTTTATTCAAATTTCCCACTTTTTTTTTTTTTTAAAGACTTTATTTATTTATTTGACAGAGATCACAAGTAGGCAGAGAAGCGGGCAGAGAGACATAGGAGGAAGCAGACTCTCTGCTGAGCAGAGAGCCCGATGCGGGGCTTGATCCCAGGACCCTGGGATCATGACCTGAGCTGAAGGCAGAGGCCTTAACCCACTGAGCCACCCAGGCGCCCCAAATTTCCCACATTTTATAAGGACACCAGTCCTATTGGATTAGGGCCCACCTTCAGTACCTCATCTTTTTTTTTTTTTTTTTTTTTTTTGTCAGAGAGAGAAATCACAAGTAGGTAGAGTGTCAGGCAGAGGGAGAGGGGTAGCAGGCTCCCCGCTAAGCAGAGAGCCTGACCCGGGGCTCGATCCCAGGACCCTGAGATCATGAACTGAGCTGAAGGCAGAGGCTTTAACCCACTGAGCCACCCAGGCATTCCTCATGACCTCATCTTAACTGGATTATCTGCAAAGACTCCACATGAAATCACATTTACAGTTCCCGGGGGCTAGGACTTCAACATCTTTTGGGGGGAAACACAATTCAACTCATAACAAATGAAAGGTGATTTATAATGGGAAATAGAATGACCAAGAGATGTATGAAAATGTGTTCAACTCCGCTGGTAACTGGAGAAATGCAAGTTAAAACATCAAGGAGGAATGACTGTGCTCCACAAGAATGGCAGAAATCCACAGGCTGCCGAAGCCGGACATCGTGGAAGATGCACGTGGCCAGGGCTGGTGGCGCATCGCGGCCGAGGCCGGGCAGAGCGGACAGCTATGTCATGATGGGTTTGGCAGCATCTGTTGAAGTCTGGAAGGTGGTAAGCTCGGCAACCCAGTGGTGTGCTTCTAGACATCTGCCTGAGAGGTACTCAGAAGCACCGTGGGTTATTTATAACAAGGGCAAACCAGAGAGATGATCGGGGTGCCTGGTGGTAGAGGGACGTGTAAATACATTATGGTGTCTTCCTGTGGAGATGTGAAATAATCCCACACAGCAGGCGCACGACTGGATCTGTAGGTCAGGGCCTGGGTGGA
This sequence comes from Lontra canadensis, assembly GCF_010015895.1. Taxonomy (NCBI): domain Eukaryota; kingdom Metazoa; phylum Chordata; class Mammalia; order Carnivora; family Mustelidae; genus Lontra; species Lontra canadensis. The sequence goes on along the minus strand of NW_022631118.1, from coordinate 2,591,483 downwards.
GCCCCAAAACCATGCAAGGAGGAGAGCATGGTTGTGAGGCAGTCCATACAGTGTAAGACCGTAATGTCAGTTTAGAACGGGCTGGCTACATAGTATCTACAGACAGACTCCTCTGTGGTGAGAGTTCATAAGCACAGATAGGAAGACTCCCCAAATACAGGACAGCGGTGCATCTAGGGCTGAAGAAGGGGCATGAGCTGGGGCCGGGGGAGCACGAAGGAAGGGCTTCAGCCGTGTCTCCCATGTTCTGCTGCATCCACTGCTGCCATCATTTCCCAGAAGAGGAAAGAAAAGGTCAGAAGCGCATACCGTATGTGATTTCATTTGTCAGTCCTGGGTGGTAGGTACATAGGTCGTTGTCGTTTTCCCTGCTGCACTCCCCCTCTCTTAAGAGGGCAAGGTGCAAAGGAAAGGCTTTGGAGCCAGTCACATAGAAATTAGAATCCTTGTACTGTATTGGTTTTGCAACTTTAGAAGAACTGCCTAACCTCTCTGAACCTCAGTTTACTCATCTATAAAATGGGGATGATACTTTACACTGTAGTGAGGGGTTTCGTAACAATAAGGGCTAGAATATGATCTGGCATGTAGCACTCAATAAGTGATAGTTCATGATAATAAAGATAATCAAGGTAAATAGAGGGATTCCCTGACTTTCAACACATTATATTTTTGGACACTACTTTCTAAGGGCAACATGCCAGTGGTATACGCTTCTCACCGGGACTGTAGGGCGCACACGTCCTACAGTGTGCTTTTTGAAAGCTGAACTAGCATAAGAGGGATGCTACCTTTGTGGGGAGCTCACAGGGAAGACGGTTATGTGGGTGGATAGATGTGGCAACAGTGTAATTCACCAACTGCGGTGCCCTTCCTATGCAGGTTGGACCTTGGATGGTGGTAGGGCTTGCAACACAGTGTCTCCCCACGGTTAAAGTCAAAGGCAGTCTATGTCCCCTTTCCGCTGCCAAGCAGGACGTGTTTGTGATTGAAGCAGAGGTCCCAGATTATTCTGTGTCTTTGGGGCACTGTGAATGCCCGTATTTCCCAGCTTTTCCTGCCTGTGACACACAGCTCATCATCCTGAATCCAGGAGGGGGCCTCTGCCTTCTTTCTGCCCCACAGCGTCCTGGTGGTCACGACCCCTCCACTTCCTCTCTGTAGTTAGTACCAAGGAGTGACAGGCTTGACAGAGTGTCTTGGGGATGCATCCAAGTGCCCTCTTGTCAGGAAGCTGTGAATATTACCCTGCTCACTAGGATAAAGTGGGGTGGTGCGTGACGGCCTAGGAGACAGTTGGGGGGCAGGAGGACAAAAATTGGGGAAAGTAGTTAGAGGGAGAAGACATTTCACTACTGTTTATTCTCAGTATTTAAAAGCTCCCTAAATTCTGCTTGTTCAGAAGGTCTCTCTTGCTGGGAATTGCCGCTGAAATTTCCTTAATCCCTCTTTCATTCACCACAGATGCTCTTCTTTGGAGGCACGCATAACGTAGGTGCTTCAGGAATTCTTAATTCAGTAATTCTTAATTCAGTAATTCTTAATAATAACTCTTCAGTGAAGAGGGAAACGTCCACCATGTGCCTGGCCCTGCGCAGGCCTCTGGGGAGAGGGCAGAGCACGGGGGGTGCAGGGCCCTCGCCAGTGTCCTTGGAGCTGGCTGATTGCAAAGCAAGGCGACACAGTGGAGGGGTGGTCCCCTCATGCGTGTCCACTGTTCCCTCCATCCGTGCAGTCCGGAGGTCAGGGAAGGCCTCCTAGAAGCTTGGGCAGAGCAGGCAGTAGAGAAGGACTCTCACAAGGGCCTGGGAGGACGATGGAGGAGCGGTTGGTATGTCCGGCTGATGCCCTGCCTCTCCCTCCATCCTTGGCCAAGTGTTTATCTTCAGCATCTTGCTCCTCTTTTCTGTAAAACTGGGGCAGCACCACCCACCCCATCATAAACACGAGGAACTCAGTAAGTAATGGCTGTTGGATGCTTTTGGTTTTTAAAAAAAACATTATTATTTTTAATCCTGGTAAAGCGTATTTATCATACCATGTACCATTCTAGCCATTTTTTATAAAGTTTGTTTTTTTAATAATCTCTACACCCAATGGCCTCGAACTCAATACCCTGAGATAAAGAGTCACACACTTTACTGTCTGAGCCAACCAGACATCACTGTAGCCATTCTTAAGTGTACCAGTCAGTGGCATTAAGTATGTTGTCTGAGGAAGCTTTTTAAAATTAAAGATGCTGGGGCGCCTGGGTGGCTCAGTGGGTTGGGCCACTGCCTTCGGCTCAGGTCATGATCTCAGGGTTCTGAGATTGAGTCCCACATCGGGCTCTCTGCTCAGCTGGGAGCCTGCTTCCCTCTCTCTCTCTGCCTGCCTCTCCATTTACTTGTGATCTCTCTCTGTCAAATAAATGAATAAAATCTTTAAAAGAAAAAAAAATTAAAAGATGCTTTCCTGACTTTATTGTTGTTTTTACTGAAGATTTTCTTTGAGAGAGAGCATGTGTGTGCACTTGTGCAGGTGAGCCCGACGCGGGGCTTGATTCCAGGACCCTGGGATCATGACCTGAGCCGAAGGCAGACGCTTAACCGACTGAGCCACCCAGGTGCCCCCTGACTTTATTATTATTGTTGGTGCTGGGCCGTAAAGGTCTGTTACTGTCCTGTAGGTTTCCCAGAGGGCAACTGCTCCAGTAAGGAGTGAAATGGAAGCAGGAGGACTGCATTGGGAAGAGGGCTGTGTCTTGGCTGTGACCCTCCTCTCATGGCCGCTGCTCCCTGGGGCCTCACCACTGCTCGGGCTCCTTTCTGCTTTGAACCTCTGTTGTCGTGCACCATGGAGGAGGCCATGGCAGACCTTTGGTTTGCTCCTGCAGGGGCTGGCTGGGCCCTGCCTCATTCACCTGGGCTGAGAGACCCGCAGCCACAGTGGCCTCCTGGGGCCCAGAATATGCCCTTGAAAGCACCAACAAAAATGTCTTCTACCCATTGTCTCTCCCCTGCTAGAAGAATTCAGGGTCATGTTGGTTTATTTAATAGCCGTCAGTAGTTCATGGAATTCAGCTAAGGCCCCAGAATGTCAAGTGATCCTTTCCAAGGGTTTGGTTTCAACTTCGAGCTCCTGTTTATCTAAGGGCAGGAAAACCTCATTCTAATGAGAACACAGATGCACACAGTGCCCTTTCTGTGCGTGGTGGATGGATTCTTTTGCCATCTCACTGCACTTTTCCCCAGACCCAGTGGACACTTGGCTTCTCAACTCAGAGAGGGCAGAGGGGCATGCGCTGTCCATTCCCTGGAACGCTTGGTCCTGGAAGAACGTGGAATAGACATCTTCCTTTTTATCACCTCTCCACGTTTGTCCCCCTTTCTGCTTCCTCTCCTTGAACATTGGCAGTGGGATGCTGCCCCAGGGGGAGTGCACGTTCCCAGTGAGAGGCCGGCATGCTGCGGAGTCAGCTGCCTGGCCTTGGTGGCGGCCAGGCACCTGGGAGGCGTCTGGGCCCCGACAGGGCTGCAGTTGGTTTTTCACGAGCAGACTTTGCCTTTAACTAGAACGGGGGTGACTTGGATCTCCCGGGTGGAAAGCGTGTGGTCTGTCTGCTGTCAGTGAGAGCACATGATTCTCTGGGAAGCTGGGGAGCCTGGGCTATGATTCACTGGAGGAGCGGGGAAACATGGAAAACAATGTCGGTCTTTAAGCTCCGGGAACCAGGAAAATGAGCTGGAAATGTGAGTAATGTATAATTTTGCTAAAATTGAACACCAAGTTCTTCAGACATTTTCTCTCTGTGTTTGTCAGTGTCTTGTCTGATCCATGACACCCCACTGCGTCATGCTTGCAGTTGACTGTTTTTTGGGTTAGCCCCCCCAAAGTTCTCTTTTCCCGATCCTGGGGGCAGGGTGGGTGCAGAGCAGGTCTTCGGGGGTGCAGGTTGTGGGTATGGCCCTGGCCTGTCTTCCTGTCTGCCCTGTTAGCTGGATGCCTTTCGACCCTTCCCTGCTGCCTTGGGGCATCCTTCTCCCCTGGGATGTGGCTTACTATTCCCCAGGCCTCGTCTGGCCACCCCGAGGCTTGACGGGTCGATACCTGTCACTGTACTTGGCTGACACTGAAGGACCCCACGGACGTCAGATTTGGGGGATGCGGGCTGCCCTCTGTCTGCACTGGTGACTTTGACATTGGACGGAGATAGCTGCTGCCTGAGCTTGAAACTGCTCCTGCTGTCAGCCCTGGGCGGCTCTGCCCTCTGACTCTCTCCAGCATTCTGCCTCCCCTCCGGGCCCAGGGCCCTGCTGGCACTGCAGGGCTGCAGCTGCCCCTTGGGAGCCCGCGCCTGGCCTGCCGGCTCACCAACCTGCAAGAAGGCGAGGCCATGTCTTCCTTTCTATAGCCTTCACAGAATAGGGGCTCAGTTAACGTTGCTTGAGAAGCTGGGAGTCTGAATTGGACAGAGGTGGACTGGGACTAAGAAGCCCACCAGCCCGTGCCCTGAGCGCCTGCTGTTCATTCAGTGGCCTCCAGGAACGTCGTTTTGGTGGGTGGGGAGCAGGGAGAAGATTGTGTCAAGGAAGCAGTTTATGGATCCGTCAAATATTGTATTTTATCCAAATTGAGCAGAAAACCCGATACTGAGGATGAGTATTGTGATGATGTCGTCTTTTCCTAGTCTGAGAAAATGTATATTTAGCAATAAACACCCGTCTGGAGAAAGTCCTGTCGATCCTGAGTGGGACAGGCTGGTGGGCTGGCTGCGGGGACTTCCTCAGCAGGGCTTCCTGATCGCGGCTACGTGCTTCCGCAGCCCTTGTGGCCCTCCCTGGAAAGGCCTGTCGTGTCTTCTGAATCGTCAGAGGAAGATGGGATGACGAACAGGCGGGTTTCAAAATTAAAGTTTTTTTTGTATTTGTTTGGTACTGTAATTCTTTGAAAATGGCTGCGGTGCCGGTGGTGTGTGTGCAGTGTAGCATTAAACTGTGTGACCAGAACATACTCTTGCATGACCGTCTTAATAGGCTGACAGTGTACTCTCTAACTGCTTTTAAGTCATTCTGTATAGTCAACCAGAGGGTAAGAGGGAGAAAAACCACCCATAAATTAAACACTGTACCTTCTGCAGTAAATTACCCTACCTTACAGCTGATGTGGTCCCACCATGTCCCCTGCTCACTTGCACTGGGCTAGCATGATTGTTGGTGTCTGTCTTCTGTTCAGTCCTGGCTGAAACCCCTTTGAGGGATATTCTGCTGTGACCACAGGTAGATGAGGATGCCGGGCTCCCTGGCTTGCCCGAGAGATGATGTGGAGGACCAAAGCTTGGGGCTCACAGAGCTCGCCACGTCTTGTGCTCTTTCTGCTTCACCCCCACCCCCGTATTGATCCAAGCTTGTCCCACGTCCAAAGGGTGTCAACACCCCTGTAGCTGGCTCCTCAGCCCTCACTTCCCGATTCTGCTCGTCCTTGGTTCCATTACCACAGTGCCTGCCTTTCCTTTCCCGGTCACCTGTGTGCTCCTTCTCTGTGTTCACTCTTGCCTGCTGTGGGCCTGTCACACAGGGCAGCATGCTGGGCGGGGAAGGTACCACAAGGTGCACAGGGCTTGGTGTGTCCCCAGAAGCCCCCAGGGAGGTTGGGGGCAGTGCACAGATGAAGACGTTGGTAATGGTGTGATGGGTTTTTTATGAAAGGTGTGCACGGGGCACTCAGGGATTGAGAACAGAGCCGCCTAGGCAGGTCAGCAGGCACGGTCCGCAGTGAGTGGTGCATGGGGGGGGCACAAATACACAGTTAGAGGCTGAAAGTGGCGCATCTTACTTGAGAAATGGAGGAAGATGGTTGTAACTGCAGAGCACCACGGTTGGGGGCATGACAATAGAAAGGTGGTCAGGACCAGAGTGGGAAAGGCCTCTATAAGGGGTGCTGAGCTACTGAGATTTGTAACTCAGGGTGGGATGTGGGTTGATCCGCTTTATAAAGAGGTCATGCCGGAGGTATACAAGTAATGCGGGGCGTGTGAATCAGGCTGGCCGGTTGTCTGTCTGTAGCTTGGGTGTGCTGTGACACTGTATGTAATTGTCCAAGATGTCGCCATCGGGGGGAACAGGGCAAAGGGCACATGGGATCACTCTGTATTATTTCCTACAAGTGCACGTGAGCCTACGACAGAAGAAGGCATGCCTGTCACACACATGCACCTGTGTATATAAATATACACACGGCAGCCGTGTGTATAAAATTCCAACTGACCTCTTTTCTTATTCAGGCAGAGAGGCAGGCTGTGACTTTTGCTTTCTTTGGTTTTCTTAGTGTGTGAGCCTAGGCTTCTCTGCTATAAAACATTGTGCACTGAGGCAAGAGGATGGTTGCTTGTGGACTCTGAGAATAATTTGCATTCCTTAAAGAAAAGTCACTGAAATTTTTATCTGCCACATTCCTAGTCAAAAGACTTCTCATTTGTTCTGAGAATAAGATTGTGCCGGCAGCTGAGAACATGGTAGATGGCAGAGGCTGAGACCCGAGGCAGAAAGAACCCCTGCAGAACAGGGCAGGAGGGAGCTGGGCTGACCCGGTGTTCCTGGGCTTTGATCAGCTGTGCCTGGCCAGTCATTGTCTGACAGATGCCGCACAGGATGCTGCCTTGAGCCGCAGTAGCTCAGATTGTGAGGAGGGTTGGGGTCGGCAGCCCGTCCATGTGCACACGGCACCTGCTGGGTGCTGCACGTGTGGCCGAGGTCTCTGGGACTCTGCTGAAGCCGACTGCCATGGCTGGTGTGTTCCGGACGGTAGAGCTGCACACAGAGAGCCACGGCAGACGCCACCCCTTACCAGCCACACGCCCCTGCCCCCAGTCTCCGTTCTGTCCTCTGGAGAGGAGATCGCTGTGGCGTCTCCTTGGTGCTGTTGGGAGGACCTGGAGAGCTCATGCTGCTGGAGGCCCAGAACAGGATCCACCCTGCAGGAGGTGTCCGGTGACTGCGTTGTCATCCTCTTCATCCTTTTGAATGGCAGATCCTTGTCCAACCAAGCTGGCATCAGGCGCATAGGCTAGTTCTCCAGGCTCTGAGCACGTAGAGTTTCTCATACAAGGGCTCTGATAGGCACGCAGCCGTGCGCGGGGCAGCATGCTGAGCAGAGGGCTGCCACCTTCATTCGGATGGCCCTGCAGAGCCGACTTCAGACCCTGGTGTAGTGCTGGGGCTCCTCAGCTTCCTGGTGAGCTGTTTGACCTGAGCCTCAGGAAATGGAAATGACGATAAATATTTATCCCCAGCAGGGAGCAGAATTCAATGAAATAATGAGCTTGTAGCGCCCGGCACAGGGCTGGCGTCCCATCTGAGTGCTCTCTCCTGTCTTTCAGGAACAAGACTGCCAATGGAGACTGCCGAAAAGACCCCCGGGAACGGAGCCGCAGCCCCATCGAGCGTGCCGTGGCCCCCACCATGAGCCTGCACGGCAGCCACCTGTACACGTCCCTCCCCAGCCTCAGCCTGGAGCAGCCGCTCGCCCTGACCAAGAACAGCATGGACGCCGGCAGGCCGGCTGGCATCTCGCCCACGCTGACCCCAGTGGAGCGGCAGCAGGTATGCCTCTGGTCATAGGGTTCCCGTTGGTGGCTGACCAGGCGGAGAGTGCAGGATGGAGGGCCAGGAGGGAGGTGGCAGGAGAGGTGGTGCTTACCCTCGGTTCTGTGCTTAGAAAGAAGAGTGGCGGCAGCACGGGTCCTTTTACCAAATGCCGCCTCGCGTTTAGTCCCACTGAGACCTGCCTGGGCCGGGCCTCCCGGGACTGACCGTCTTGGACAAGACGTTTAGCATCTCTGGGGCTTAGTGTCTTTGCACAAGGCAGGGTCGGTTCAGGTTTTCAGCAGTCTTCCTCGGGAATCCTGTTTCTAGGAGGATCAAGGAAAATCCTGCCTTTACCTGTTATCACGTCACACAGACAAAGTTAAATGTCAGGTTCCTTTGCTTTGGGTTGGAATCCTCTACAGCCGGTGGTTAAAGCGGTTCTTAGCTCCTGCTGGTGAGAAATCTGTCATTGGCAGATAGGGTTGTTTTTTATTAAAGGAAAATAAGGAAATTAATTATTAATTAATAAACACAGTTTGCTTGATTAAAAAAAAACAGTATTTCAGAAGTGGGGCTCCTGGGGAAATCTAAAAGGAAGCATTAGCATCGAGGTTTGGAATTCCTGCACAAGCCATGGTGTTTCTCTGTGAACCTCTGGGGCCTGTGACCCAATACGTCCCCGGCTGGTGTTTGCTGAAGACAGGCGGTGAACGAGGCAGGTGCCATGTCCTGAGGAGATGCCGGGCGCAGCTGGAGACTCTACTGCGGAGCGTGCCGCGGCTTCCCTGCAGCACCCCACCGTGCACGACCACACCGTGTCTGCCGCAGCTGTGCTTCGGCCCGGCCAGCACTGCCCAGCGCCTGTCTCTGATCCAGTCTGTCGTTGGGACAGATGGTGCTGGTGCCTGGGAATCCCAGCAAGGCTAACATCTCAATTCCTTTGTTTCATTCGTTCACTTAACAAAACTTGGTAGGCGCCTACTGTGTGCAAGGGGAGGATGTGGAAGCTGGGCAAGTAAGCTAGAGGCACTGACAGTTTCAGTCTCGACGAGTCTAGTTATCAAGTGACTGTAGTACTTCAGCTACTAATGTGGCAGCAGATGGCCGCTTACTCTGATAGCAGCTCGGGCCGACTTCTCCCTACACTCACGGATTGCACCCTTACTAGTGTGGACTGTGCCCCAGGGCTTTGCAAAGCCCTGGAGACAGAGAGACACGTGCGTAGGATACAGGTCCAGCCTGGAAGGAGCCCGCAGTCCGGTCAGGGAGGTGGGTGTGTGCAGAGGGGGCTGCACTCGGGCCACAGGAGAGGTGGTTTAAGTATCAGAGACTTGGATTCTGGGATTGGGGAACTGAGCCCTCTGGCTGTGGCCAGTGCCGTGGAGAGTCCCTTGATATGTGTGTGTAGGGGGTGGGACTCCACGGGGAAGTTTAGCCTCTAAGCCCATGGCTTGGGTAAGAAGCTCCCCGGAACCCCTAGAACTGCCTCTGCCCAGAAAACCTGTGTCTGTAGTTTTGGAACATGGGTTTCTGTGATTTTTGAGGGTCTTCTGGTTGCTTCTGGTCATATTTGCTGTGTGAGAAGTGTGCAGGTGGACAGAGTGACCTGGCTCTTTTAACCAGGGTCTCCCCGACCCTTCTATAAAGTGTGCCTGGCTGCCCAGTCCAGCAAGAGGGTCCCTGACCCGTCAGATGAGCTGTGGGGCTGTTGAGCATGTTTTCTGGAACTGAGAACCTGAGTTCTTAGGGGATTCCTGGCTGGGAGACAAAGCCAGTAGCCGTAGAATAAGTTCACAGCTCACCTGGGTATGGTGGCTTTGGCTTTCCTGACATGGTGGCCCAGACCTAAACTTTAATTCAAGGTTGGGGTTGGTGGTGAAGCAGAGGTTGTCAGCTTGCCCCCCCTCCGTGGCTGCAGGTCAGCATGTGTTTTGTGCACCTGGTGACCATTCATCGAGCTCCTTCCTATGCCAGCATGGTGTGGCCTGGATGGTCACTGGGGCCTGAGCTTCCTCTTGGATGGTTCCTGAGTTCTGTGCCGGGCACTGTGTTGGCCACACAGCAATGGGCAGCTCGGCAGCATCCGCCCATGTCTGGGGTTGGGTTTTATTTGTGAGCTGTCAGGGTGGCTCCGGTGGGGAAGGGGGCCTGCCACCGTGCTGTTCGGAGCCAGGGCAGTGACGCGGACAGGGCTTCCTGAAGCAACGACACGGCTCCGGGTGGCGGGCAGGCAGTGGAAGCCTGCCTCTCTTGGCTGGAAACTGTGACTCAGATCTCTGGGAACTGGGATAGGAAAGTTCCCAGAGAGGCATGTGTGGGGAGCCTGCCGAATGTGTCACCCCACTGCATGTTTCTGTGATGGCGGCTCAGAGGGGAGAGTGTGGCCTCAAGAAAGCTGCGGAAGACCCCACGAGAGTGGGCAAATGAGGAGACGCAGGCTAAAGTTACATATGAACAAGCCCCGGGGATAGTGAATAGCAGGATGGTTCTCTTCTGGATGCTCTCTCCCGAGGGCAGCCCCGGCTCTGGGCACAGCCAGAGCGGGTGGGGCGAGGACTGAGGGAGTGTGAGTGACCGTCTCGGCCTGGCCCTGCCTCAGGGTGGCTGGGGAAGCTCCAGCAGGTTACTCATTTCTGGCCTCTATTTTCCCCATCTGGAAAACGAGGGTGTGTGGGGAGGAGTTTGGGTCACGGGACCTCACTGCACTCAGCATCTGGAGGCAGAGGCCTGTTCCAGGTGGGTGTGTGGTGCCGAAGCCCTGCCTGAGGCCTGCAGGAGGCCTGCACTCCTTCATCTCCAGCCAGGAGGGGTCTTGGAGATGATCTGCTGCTACTAGGAGTGAGGTTGGAATGTCTTCTTGGTGGCCACATGTTCACCGGTGGTTCTGTCTTGCTGGGCCCTGCTCAGGGGCCACCTTCTGCTCCAGAGTGGCTAACATAAAAGCTGGACATTGACTTGATTCTTATAGCTTTATTCGGAGCTTCCCCAAATTTATTCTCCGACACTTTACCTTTCTTCACCTTCCATGACCCCTTCCCCAAAACATGACCCCACTTGGTGACATTTGCGTCAGCCAGGACTCTGGTTGCAAGGAACAAAAACCAGCCTGAGCTGACGTAAGCACAAAAGGAAGGGAGTTTTATTGGGAGGACCTGCGGCGTCTCCTGGAGCCCAGGGTCATGGGTATGGCAGGATCAGGAAGGAAGGGCCAGCCCTTGCCTCTGAGAGCTGGTGAGGAAGCCACATTCTCCCTCCCCGGCTCTGTGCTGGTCTGGTCTCCACATTCTCTTCTCTTTTTTTCTGTCTCTCTCTCTCTGCTTCTCAACCTGCACAGCCATTCTGGTATGACCTTCCCATGACTCCTGAGGTCAACCTGAATCTCTTACTTAGTCTGGCTTAGTAGTTGGCCCCAAGCCTGGGTCAGATTTCCAGCGTGGCCAGTGGGGCAAGGTCACTTATGGACATGGCTGCCTCAGCCCAGTCTCATGGATGGAGGGCACATTCTACGAGAGGGGAACCAGGGAGATCACAGGCTCAGTGTTAAAAAGAACCTTCAGAAGGTGGACTTCAGGCTGCAGGCTACCCTCCAGGGACAGTAAGACCAGCCCCTGCAGGACAGGACTCCTGCCACCAAGGCTTGGCCCCAAACTCTCACCTCAGGCGGTCTTCCAACGCCCTCTTCAGCTGCCACTCTTCCTGTCTCACACATGGAGAAACAGAGGGGAAGAGGGTGAAGGTGCTGCCAGATGAAGGGGGAGTGGACCTGGACTCAAAGTCCTGTTCTGTCTGCACCACTTTTGTCCGTGCTGCGATGGCTCAGACTCCATGCCCTTGGCTAATGGGTTGAACTAGCAGTGAAACCCCCATTTTTCCTTTCCGTGCTGCTGCCGAGCCATGCCTTCCCCCATCTTGGATGTGAGTAATTTTGTGTTAGACTCAAGCACGTCCTGGCCCATCCTTACAGGTCCAGATCTTTATCACAGAACATGTTTTTCACTCCTGTTCATTTCCCATCGTGGGAAGGTTTGCTGTGCAAGCCTTTTTGTCTTTACCCTGGCTACTGATTGAACTCTTCAAAGGCCAGGGGTAGAGAAGCCCTGATGGCTCTCTGAGGGGCCCTTCCATCAGCTCCCCTCTACTTTTTTTGGAACTTGGGGCATATCCTTTTCTATCTTGTCTTCAGTACTGTCAGGAGGGATCTTTCCTGGATGGAACCTGAGGAAGCTGTTTGATTCACAAATATTTTCTGTCCTGGATACTGTGCCAAGGTCTGGGGCTCCAGAAACGCTTCCTGGTGGTTGCTCTGAAGTGTGCGAGGGCTAGAGGAGCAGGTGCTGGGGTCTTCCTGGTGTACTTGAAAGGCATGACTGACTTGCTAAACGGGGAGGTGGTCGTGGGGAAGGAGAGAGTGTCGGTAGAGCAGTTTGGGCCAGGGGTGGGGTGCATTTAAATTCATACTTGGACTTCCTGCATTCCCGTCTCCATCAGATTTGTGTGGTCATAACAGAAACCAACTTGAGCTGTCTTTAGCTTAAGCAAAAACTGGGAGTATGTTGGGAGGGTTCCGGGAGGGCGCCTAGAAGCCCTTGGGCTGTAGGGCACATGCTGAGAAGGGCAGGGACTGGGCTGCCCTGGGGACTTGCCGGCAGGAGCTGTGGAGGCTTCTCGCGCACCCACAGAGGCCTACTCACTGTGAGTTTGCTGTAGCTTAGCAAGTCCGCTCTGGTTTTGCAGTTGGAGGTGGCAGACAGGCCGGCCTTGCCTTTGCCTCTTGTCAGGAGGGGCTGTAGGACAGGCTCACCTCAGAGTAGCCTTGCCCAGAGGACAGGGACCTGATGGCCCAGAGGACAGTGGCCCCTGGCTCCTCGCAGGCAGGATGAGTGCTCTCCGTGGTGGTGGAGGGACAGAGACTTGTTCTGTGTCCCAGCTGTGGCAAGTGTATAAGGACTGGGGTCGTCAGCAGGGCTGAGCACCACCGCTCCTTATCTGGCCTCCCAAGCCAGAGCTGACAGCAGCCTCCTCTTCTCCCCAGAACCGGCCTTCGGTGATCACGTGCGCCTCGGCCAGCACCCGCAACTGCAACCTCTCCCACTGTCCCATTGCGCACAGCGGCTGTGTGGCGGCCGGGCCAGGCAGCTACCGGAGGGCCCCGAGCTGTAAGTCACCCTGCACGTGGGGCGGCTGGGGTGGGGGCTCGGGCTTCCTCCTTGGACAGGATTCAAGTGGAGTGTTTGCATTCTTTCTACGTTGCTGTGGACAGAACAAGTAGCCTCTGGAGCTTGTATTTTTATTGAGGTTGAAAAAGTGTTTTGTGTTGGGGTTTTTTGTTTTGTTTTGAGCACACATGCACCCAGCATTGTGTCTGGCTTGAGTGGAACAGAGGGAAGAAACCTCCGGGGAAGAAAATGTAGTGGGACGAGATCTCCCATTATCAAGGCCAGGTTTTCTCTCTGAACTCATCCCTAGCTCAGGTGGGCATGCTGCCATGTTAAAGGTTCAGAAGAGAGACCTGGCCAAGTGCCAAGCCAGGGCAGGTGGGGACAGGCCCTCTGTCCCCAGAGTCCTGACTGACTGCTATCCTCCTCCCCTACAGCCACCACCACCTGCGACCCCGTGGTGGAGGAACACTTCCGCAGGAGCCTGGGCAAGAACTACAAGGAGCCTGAGCCAGCGCCCAACTCAGTGTCCATCACAGGCTCCGTGGACGACCACTTTGCCAAGGCCCTGGGTGATACGTGGCTTCAGATCAAGGCGGCCAAGGACGGCGCGTCCAGCAGCCCCGAGTCAGCCTCGCGCAGGGGCCAGCCGGCCAGCCCCTCCGCACACATGGTCAGCCACAGTCACTCCCCCTCTGTGGTCTCGTGAAGGGAGCGCCACCCTCAAACAAGATGTCAATCTGCATGGTTTGCCTGAGCTTTGAACAGTCAGTGCTTAAAAAAAAACACAAAAACAAAAAAAAAAATTGTCGGGGTGGGGTAGGGGGAAGGGTAGGGAGGGGATGGTTTATTCGCAAAAACCATGTCGTTGGATTTTTGTTCTGTTTTCGTACTTGCTTGGTATTCATACCCGGGGGCCTCAAACTCGATACCGGGAGCTGCCCGTGGACCATCTAACGTAGCGTCCTGCCTTCCTGCCTCAGTTACCAAAGAAACCTCTGATGCAGGTCTGCTGCCCCATCAGGGGCCAGGACTCCACGGCGCACGCTTTCTCAGTCACAAGCCATGACGTTGGTGACCCAGATGCTTCGTGCTTTTCCATTTGCTTCTCGAGACCGGGGTGTGTGTGTGGCTTCGCTTCCATTGCGTGTTTGGTCCGGGCCGCATGTGAGTGCGTCTGCGTGCGTGCATCTACTTGAAGAGAACAGAGAACTGTCGCGTCTGATTTGCACTACTGGAGGAGGCGAAAGTTGCCCGCCTGACAGCTTTCTGTGAGATGCTAGTGCTCTGAGGGCAAACTGCTGAAAAACAAAGGGTTTAAGGATGACATTTCTGACCATTTGTGTGTTGTTTGTTTTTTTTAAATTTAGACAAAACAGCTTTGGAAGGGGAAGTCTCATACAGGTTATAGGTCTTTCTCTCTAGATTTCAGGTGCTTGCAACTGGACTGCAGACTCTACCAATCACGGGCATTCTCCCTTTCCTAAACACTGCAGTTTGTTAGACTAGAGCTGAGGTTGGAGGATTCTGTAGTGCTTTCAACGTGATGCATGTTTTAATGGAGAAAAATAGCTGGTTTCTATTAATTGTATAGATATAGTAAACAAGAACCTTAATACTTACTAGCTTCTTTTCAGAATTAGTTTATTTTTGTCATTTACAGTCCTAGATATACTTACTGCTGGTACAGTTGTACTCTGAGATTTGTTTGATATTCACATTACTCCTGAGTCATGTGGGGCTGGCAGGCCCTGGAGACGGGCAGGCCAGTCGTGGGTCAGCCGCCGTGTAGGATGCTGGAGGTTTTGGCTGCCAGCTGACGTTTATTTTTTGCATCCCTGTCTGCTTATTACTAGCTACCAGGGGAGTTGGGGTTTGTGTCTTCCAACTTCCCTCCATGCAGAAACTGCTCCCTTTCAACCCTCTTGGCTGAACAGATTACTGACAATCTGTGATATGGTATTTTGTGTGCTTCCTCGTACGCTGGGGCCAAGGCAGTATACATTCCTCTGACTTTATACAGTTATCACTGCATTTATTATCGTTTGCTAGAGTAATAGCTACTAACTAGAAATTAGGCGAAGAAGAAAGCATGACGGACACAGCTGTGGATGTTCAACAGCTGCTCCTCTTTTTGGTAAATGTACATTTCTATCCCCCCCACCCACCCACCCCCGGCCCGTTCCAGCCTCTAGAATGCCACCAGAGGGCTTACAAAGTTGCCTGGCCAGGTGACAACAGGTGCGCCCGCCTCCCCTGTGAGGCACTGTGGACGCCCGGGAGCCCTCGAGGCTGGTTTTCTGTATAAGAAAAACACAGGTTAGCTGGTTAATTGTAAAAATTGTCACTGGGCAGAAAGGTCAGCAGATCGGCTCTTGTGGTCCCAGGGTGGCTGCAGGTCTTTCCACAGGCAGAAGAAAAGCCCTTCTCCTCTTGCCCCTGCACACATTTCACCCCCACATAACTGGGCTTCCAGGCTTTCGCATTCGGGCCCCTATATTTTCTGTAGGAAAAATCGGTGAGAACACTTTTTTTATATAGGTAACTTTAAGACCATCATTACGCTGTGCGTAAAGAATGTACAGAGAAATTTGTAGGTATTTTTTGAAGAACAATTAATTTGTTAATGATATGTAGCTATTTAATTTCCCCGTTCCCATTGTAATCATTCATATTTTTTTTTGTTTGGAAAAAAAAGTTGATCTTTTTTTTTTTTTTTGTCGTAGATTTGTCTGTAAAAGTGCAGGAACACAGTTACTCTATGAGAACACTGCATCTGCCTTAATAGCCACTAGTTTGTTATTGCTCCAGGCTACTGAGCGCTGCGGCGGGAAAGCAGCCGCCGCTGGCGGGCTCTGGGAAGGGCGGGCTCCTTGGGCAGCGGCCTGTCGGCGCCCGGCACTGACCTATCTGGGATAGGCGGGCCCCTGGAGGGGCCCCGGGCACACAGGGAAGCAGAAAACCAAACATTTCACTGGGAAAGGACACACTCCCTGGCCTCAGGAGGAGCACAGTGAGTTCTTCTCAGAGCCACGCCGTCGCAGTGCGTTCTGACCGTTCTCTCTCCATGTTTGTAAATCTGTAATATACCATTCTCTGTGGCCTGTTTTTCCTGGAAGAAGAAGAGAAAAAAAAGGTTTGGCAGGCCATCTTTTTTTTGTACTTAAAAGTAGCCTTAAGAACAATAATAAAGTGCTCTTAAACCACAGGCTGTGCGTGTGACCAACGGGCCCGGGGACGGCACAGCGGGCCTGCACCTGCGTCCAACGGCACCCCCTCTGCCCCAGGCAGGCGGGCAGACAGCGTCTGTAGCTCCCAACTCCCCAAGAAGCCCCATTCACGACCTGACCTGCAGAAACCCCGCCTCAGAGTCAGCCTTCAGACTCCCTGTTGACTTGGGTCCCAGGCCTGAGGCAGAAGAGAACGCCCCAAGATCACAAGTGGGGAGAGATTGTCCCCCCCCCCCCCCCAAGTTCTCAGGTGCAGATCTGGGTGTCACGGATGGCCACCACATACTGCAGTCAGGGCGTTCCGTGTACCACTGAGGAGGGCCCTCGAGGGAAGGCGTCTCCCTCCCTTGGCCGTAGAGGAGTGGGCTCTGGGGGTGTGAGGCCTCCTCCGGGCAGGTGGGGTGCCCACCCAGGCCATTACTAGGATGTGGCCCTTCCACCAGTTCAAGGCAGCAGCAGCAACTTTGTTCCTCCCCTGAGCAGGGAGGCAGGGCGGCACAGGTGTTTTGCCCACAGCTGAGGATAGGCCAGGAGGTGGAGGAACCGTCTGGGTAGCAGACTCTGTCGGGACTGGCTGGAGTCCTGGGTTCAGTGGGATGGGTGCGGGCCCTTCTGTCCGGCATGTTCCTCCCTCTCCAGCAGGTCAGACAGAGTTTACAAGGATCTCCGCCCTCACTGGTACCCAGAGGCCCCTCTCTGGGGTTTGTAGAATAGCCCAGGGACTCTCATCTGCCCTGCATTTGGCATGTGTTAGGCTCACTGTTCCCCGTCCTTACTACCGCCCTATGGGGGCCAAGCTGGTGGGATCCTGGGAGTTTTGACTATCAAACATTTGACAACAAGAAAAAAAACTCGTGAAGGGAACCAAGTCCCAGATCAAGGGCAATGCCAAAGCCAAGGTTATTATTCAGCTCAGACTGGTAGGATCATGAGTCATGAGAAATGGAGAACGCCAGATGCTCCTGGGCAGCGAAGCGGGGGCCCTGGTCCTCAAGGTATGCAGAGGAGGAGACCACAAAGGTTGGGGGGGCGCAGGGCCCAGAATCACCAGTCCTGGGGGCAGCAGTCCCGTTCTAGTAACCAAGGGTTCCTCAGCAGGCGGCGAGGGTGGGCCACGTCATACGGTCTCATCGTCGCTCATGTCCCAGATCTGTGTGGAGAAGGGGAGACATTCAGTGTCCAGATGGCTGGTGGTGCCCACTGATGTGGCCTCAAATCTGTGTGGTGTGTGAGCAAGCAAAGAATGACAGCTCCCACTTGAAGACGACACACCGCGTGCTTCACAACACCCTTGTTGCTAAGGACAGACACCCCAGTTCTTGTATAATGAAAGCAAATCACACAGAAGCGAAGTCTTTTGCCTGAGGTCTCACTGCTGAGTGAACGGCGGCCAGGCTGGGGCCTGGGGTGCTGGGATCCGAGTGGGGATTGTGAGCGTCCCTCACCTCCGATGCCCACCGCACAGCGCCATCACTGCCCCGCTTTTTTTTTCTGCCACACCGACCCCTGTCCCATCCTGTCTCTCAAATTAATCCAAGTAATCCTGTCTCCTCACGGTCCCCCGCGGCTGGGACTCTGGCCTGTGCACTTGCTCAGAGGCCCCACATGCCTGTGCACACGCTACCCACCTCAGCAGCCTCCCACCCCCGGGGCAGCATGTCAGCTGTGGTCCAGGTGCCAAATGCACTACAGATGGCACAACGGGACAAGGACTGACGGCTGGCCCTTGGGAATCAGCTCTCTGCCCACCAGTCCCAGGGGAGACAGCCAGGTCCTGCCTCTGTCCCTGTGTGTCTTTGGGGAGCCCAAAACTTTGGGGGCCAACCTTCGGCGGGCAGCATGAATAAGGGGACAGTGGGGCTCTCACAGCATCACCGCTGTTAAGAGGAGTGAGGAGGCCCTGCCCAACTGCCTCTTTCTCTGCTGCCATCTGTCCGGATCCCTGGGAGGGAGCCCGAGGCCAGTACAGCGGCCCCTGGGGCTCCTTGCACCCTGGGCTCCCTAGGGGGCTGGTCTCTGAACTTAAGCATTCAAACTTTCAAAATTCCTAGAACTGGTTGCAAAAGGCCACCTCAACCCTAGCAGAGCTGAGAGAAGGAACATGATGTTTACAGGAGGCTGGCCCAGGGAGATGGGGAGGCCCGGCCAAGGTAAATATCAACACCAGCTTGGCCTTCAAAGTCAAGGATGTGGAAAATAAATAGAGAGAAGGAAATTTCCTTTATCCTGAGGTCCCAGCTGCCTGGGCTGCACACCCATCCCCCCTTTCTACATACACCCTACTGTCCCCAAGATACACCAGCAAAGATCCAGATGCCTGTAGGAGCAGGGACGGGGTGGGGAGGAGCCTGGGCTGGGGTCCGGGACCGGAGTGAGATCAGACCAGTCCTGCCGTTCTTGGGGCCCAGCTGCCCACCAAGCTGCTCCAGAGCATGGCTTGAAATAGACTCCAGGGCCTAGACCCTCAGATGGGGTTTGATGGAGGCGTGGGATGGAGTGGCTGTATCCCAAGTAGAGGCTGCCCTTCGGAGCCCCTGGATGTGAACATCCCCCGGTCCAGACCACCTGGGTGCAAAATCAGTTCCCGGAGGGCTGTACTGCCGGGACTCATCTGTTCCTTCACTCTGATATCCAGTAAACACACACTGGTGGAGCCCCTGGTGGAGGCGGGCCCCCGGGCTATGGCTGCACAGAGCTGATGCAAATTTGCCCTCCCTGACTCCAGCACAGCTCGGGAGGTGCAGAGGGAGACAAATTCAGAGAGGTAAGATGCTCGCCTGGGATCGCAGAGCGAGTCAGGTACAGAGCTGGGAGCACAGGTGTGTGGGCAAAGGTTACATGAACAACAAAGGCTGCCTGGGACAGGCTGCATGAAGGAGGGGACCAGGGTTGGTGTGGGGGGCGCTAAAACCTGTTGGGGGTGAGAGGGATGCCAGCCAGGGCCTGGGCCATCTATGTCAACAAGCAGTGCCCTCTGTGAATGGATGGGGTTTTTTAAAGGACATTGGGGGGTGGGGGAGTCGGGCCCAGGGAAGGGCACAATGGAAGAGCAGGAGCTCCAGAGGCTCTATCTGCATCTCCTTGATGGGGAAGGGTCCTCAGCACCAGGCCCTAAGTTTGCACATAGTGGGAGGAGGGTTGGGTGGGGTACGGGCTCTGCCCCTTGCTCCTGGCACCCCAAGGGCTTACTATGACAGGGCTCTACAGAAGGGGTGGTGGGTAATGGACTTCTTATAACTGCTCAGGGATTTTCGAGAAAGAGTTCTCTGGGCCTGAGATGGGTTTCTCCACTAGGGCAGCCAGTCCTTTTCCCATAGGCTGGGCCCAGGAAGGCAGCAGTCTTAATTGTAAGCTTCCAGAAGCTTGGGCCTCGACAACAACCATATGAACTCACTTAAAGGTAGAATCTAAAAATGCTGAACTCAGAGAACCAGAGAGCAGATAGGTGGTTGCCAGGAACTGGGGGAAATGAGATGTTGGCCAAAGGGTACAAACCTTCAGTTGTAAGAGGAGTATGTTCTGGAGATCCTATGTACACATGGTGATTACACTTAAAAATACTATATACTTGAAATTTGCCTAGAGAATAGATCTTAAGTGTTCTACACACACACACACACACACACACACACACACACACACACCATGTGAGGGGATGGATATGGTAATTAATCTCATGGTGTCAATCATTTCATAATGTATATTAAATCAGTACTTTGTAAAACCTAAATGTGTACACATTATTTTTCAGCTATTCTTCAGTAAAGCTGGAGGAGAAAAAAAAAAAAAACTTTAGTCTCATCTCACCCTAGAATAAGGCCTCAGGGTGGGGAGGAATGCTGTGACCTTAGCCTTCCTCAAAGTGCCTGACGGACAAGGGACCCCATGAACATCCTCTTTGTAATGAATGAAGGCTGTATTAAAACTGGCAAAGATTTAAAAAATGTTGATAGTGCTGGCAAGGGAGTGGCAAAACACTTCCAGCAGGAACATAAATTGGTACCATATTTTTCAAAAGAAGAGATTTGGCAATATATAACACAAAGCTTTAAAAATGTTCATACCCTAAGGAAGAGATAAATGATCTCTTTTTGCAGATGATATGCAAGTACACCCAGAAAATCCAAGAGATGAATAAAGACAATATTCAGAAGATAGTAAGGTATAAAATGACCAACAACCAAGTCTACCTTCAGATATGCAAACGGCAGCCAGTTGGAAAACAGTGAGAGAGAAGAACCCATTATAAGAGTGATAAAAAACAAATTCCTAGGGAATAAACCTACATTAAATGTATAACATCCAAATGAAAAAACCCCGTCAGCTCAGCCCCACAGCAGTCCTTGCCAGGGCCTTATGAAAAGCACACTGGAACCAACGGAGAAAGTTCTCCCGTGTGCACACAGGGAGACTCAGCAGCAAGAAACGGGTCAGGTTCACCCAAATCCATATAGAGATTTACCAGAATCTCCACTTGAAAAAAAGCAACAAGTATCTTTTCTGGAGCTAGACAAGCTGGTTCTAAGGTTTATGGGGAAAACATAAATAAGCAAAGATGTCTAGGAAAACTTTGGTGAAGATAAACGCTAAGGAGGTTCCCTTGCTCTGTGTTCAAGCAGGTCATAAAGCCAACAACTTAGAAGAGGATTGCGTGCGTCACCATGGCAACAGACAGATGGGCCCATGGCAAGACTTGAGTCCAGAGACAACAGAAGAGAACATCTAAGTACATACGGAAACTTAGTATCTTAATGATAAGGTGATCACAAATCATTAGAAAAAGACGGATTTTTTAATAGATGATATGGGGACAGCTGGATAGTCATTTGCAAAAAGATAAAATTGATTCCATGCTTCACTGTACATTGGAATCCACTCCAAATGGAACTGATCTAAATGTACGACAGTGAAACTGTACAAAACAAACATCAGTGAATTCCTTTATAACCTGGGAGTGAGGAGCCTATGGCCTTAAATCTATAAGCAATAAAACAGATACAATGGATTATGTGAAAACACATGTGTGCAATTTTGCACAGAAAAACTACATGCAAAGTTGGAAAGAGAACAAAGTGGGAGAAAATACCACTTCAGCCCATAAAAGGCTAATCTCCCTAATATACAAATAGCTCTTACAAATCAAGAAGAGAAAGAGCAATAAAAGGACTCTATTTTAAGTAGAATACATGGACAGTCCCCAGAAAAAGATAGGCAAACAGCCCTTAAACCTAAGAAAAGGGGCTCAGTTGTTCAGAATAAAAGAAATGCTAAAATTTCTTAGGACACAAAGAATACTCAGAAGAAAAAAAATACTGACTCTTCACAAAAATCAAAACTTCTGATTTCTAAAAGATACCACTATGTAAATGAAAAGGCAGACCAGAGACTAGAAGAAAATATTCACAGTGTACAAAAAAAGGACTTGTAGCCAGAATATACAAAGAACTCCTATGTTCAATAATAAAGAGACAGGCAACCTTTTTGTTGTTAATTAACAAAAGATGTAGACACTTCACAAAAAAGGAAATATAATGGTCAGTAAGAACTTGGACAGGTGCTCAGCATCCTTAGTCCTCAGGAAATGCAAACCACAAAGAGACCACCACGCTGTACCTTCTAGAACTGCCAAAATGAAAACGGCTAGTAGCACAAAGGTCTGTGAGCGTGTGTAGCACCAGGAGCTCCCATACTGTGGTGAGCAGGAGGGAAACTGGCCTAAGCACTTGAGAGTAGGGCCTGCTGACTTCTAAAGTTAAACCTATAATATGATGCAGCCATTTTACTCCTCTCTACCCCAAAGGCATGAAAACACATGTCCACAAAAAGACTTGTGCAAGTGTGTTCTATTCATAAGAGGCACAAACTGGACTCAACCCAAATGGCCAATGGCAGCAAAGAGAAACAAAGAGCGGTATCACCTCACAATGGGGACTACTCACCATCCGAGGAACAGACCACGAATGCGTGCAGCAACACGTACGAATCTCAGAGTCACTGTGCTGAGTCAAAAAAGTCCGACACAAAGGACAACATACCCTCTG
The DNA here is from genome assembly GCF_010015895.1 of Lontra canadensis. Lineage (NCBI taxonomy): Eukaryota > Metazoa > Chordata > Mammalia > Carnivora > Mustelidae > Lontra > Lontra canadensis. The sequence goes on along the minus strand of NW_022631118.1, from coordinate 2,569,491 downwards.
GATCCATTTACATAAAATTGTAGACGTGGCAAAACTAATCAATGATGACAGAAGGTAGATAACTCACTAACCGATGCACTTTAAATGGTATCTCATTGTACACAAATTATACCTTAGTAAAGTTGATTTTTTTAAAGCTTCACAGAACAGGAGCACCTGGGTGGCTCAGTTGGTTGAGCATCTGACTCTTGATTTCAGCTTGGGTCATGATCTCAGGGTCATGGGATCAAGCCTTGAGTTGGGCTCCCTGTTCAGCAAGGAGTCTGCTTGACATTCTCTCCCTCCCCCATTGCCCTTCCCACTGCGCTCACGAGTGCACGCTCTCTCTCTAAAATAAATAAATAAGAAAATCTTAATAAAAAGGTTAAAAGCTACACAGAACATTTTCTCACCTATCAGATGGGCGCAAATCCCAAAGCTTGACAATACATTCATTCATTGTATTTGTGAACCTGTGGGAAAGCAGCCCTCTGGGTGGAAGCTTGTGGGACACAAACAGCACCAGAGCCCTACGGGGGCAACTGGCACTCTCCGACAGAACTCCTCGTCTCGGATTCTGACCCAGCAGGCTGATTTAAGTCTGTCCTAGGGCTACACCTCCACAAATACAACAGGATGTGATTCACTGGTGCATGGGTCATTATAGGCAAAGACTGGCAACAGCCTGAGGGGCCGCCAACAGGGGTCCAGCTGGCTAAGCTGTTTGCTCACAGCCACATCAGGGGCTGCTGTGGCCCTAAAACACAGCGAGGAAGCTCAATGAACAGTAGGGCACCATTTCCAGGATCTCCTTAGTGAGGGAAAGAAAAATGCAAGTGTCTGTGGCAAGCCATCTTTGGTGTGAAATGGAAGAGAAAATAAGAACATCTTTACATTCTTTCACAATTTTGCAAAAGTAAACACAGAGCTGATACACTGGAAATTAATTTTAATGGTTCCCTACAGTAGGTGGGTGGGATGGGGGTGAGGCTGTCTGAGCATCCCTTGTAATTTGAGCACCAAGTCCATGTTTATATAGTCAAAAAATTAAAAAGAAAAATAACTGAAAGCACAGCAACAAAACCAAGCCAAACAACAACAACAAAAAAACCAGATACACGGGACCTCATCGAAAGTAAATGTGCCCCAAAGGACACAAGTAGGACAGTGGAAAGACAACCCACAGAACAGGAGAAAATCTTTGCAACTCACACACCTGATAAGCAATTTGTGTGTAGACCATTTACAACAGTAGTGAAAAGACAACCTAATTTATGAACGGGCAAAGGAGCTGAGTAGATGTTTCTCCAAGAAGGACATAAATGGCTAAGAACAACATGAAAATATACCTGAACATCACTGGTCATTAAGAAAATGCAAATCAGAACCGTGTAGAAACACCACGTCGCACCCGTAAGGATGGCTCTGGTCAGAAAAGCAGAGACTCGGTTCTGGGGAGGATGTGGAACAGCCGGACCCCATGGATGCCGCTGGGCACGGATGCCACGCCGCAGCCGCTGTGGCAAATGCTCTGGCCATTCCTCACAGAGTTAACCAGAGTGATCCTGTGGCCCAGCAATCCCACTGCTGGGTGTGTACCCAAGAGAATGGAAACCCATGTCCACACAAAAACCCGTATAGAAACGTTCACAGCATTATTTGTAAAAGTCAAAAAGTGGAAACAACGCAGACGTCTCCCAACTGATGAGTGGGAATGGGGTCTGTCTAGACAGCACGGATTCATTCGCCAAATGCACGCATGTCCTCGGTCTTCTCCAGGGCCCGAGGACGGTGGTGTGACCATTTACCAAGTAGGCAACTGCAGCCAGAAGAAATGAGGTAAACTTGCCCAGGAGGCCCAGGCTTTTCCAGAAAAGACTGAGGCTTTTCCACTTGATCTCACCACTTCCTTATTGTTCAACACAATTCCTTCTGAAACAAACCAATGAAGGACAACAGTCTCTGAATCTGCTTCCTGGCCCGACGCTCAGTTCCGCTGACACCCAATGAGTGGCCGCCCGGCTGCGCTGCACGCACGGGGAACCATGCACCCACGCAGGCCGGCCTCCTGCCTATCCTGGCTGCCACGGCCCCCCGCCTGCTGTCTTCTGACCCCCGTCGGGAGTTGTACCCTCACTCCTGCCCTGAGCCTGTGCTGTCCCTGGCTGGCCCAGGGCCTGACCCGCAGGGCCCCAGCCGCACTGCGGCAGCACGGAGCTGGGCCCAGCCAGAGGTGGCACTGCGGCACCTCAAGCCAGGGTGGGCTGAGGACGACCCAGCCAGGGCACTGCTCTGCAGCAGGAGGACCCTCCCACATCAGGACTCACTAGAAGCCAGGCAGAACAGGCAGCACGACCACACACCCCCAGAGAGCCCTATGGTTTCACTTTCTGCTCTCTCCACATGAGACAGACACATTTGAGAGGAGCCGTTCATCATCCAATTCTAAACTTGGGTCCCCTTTCTGGACCGCACTGCCTGGAGCCTGCCACGAACTAAGGTTTTTCTTTTATAAACACAGTAATTACCCTGTGAATGGCACGATTATATTTGTGTGCATGTGTTAAAAGTGTTCATTTGTTAAATGTAAACATTTAAAATATACCACAGTTTCTGAAACCCAGTTTGGGCATTTCTTTATTTTTTAATATAAAAATGGAAATATCCTGATCTCTCTGGGCCTCTGAGCAGCCCTGCTCCCCATACCTCCTCTCTGGGATCCTTATAGGTATGCGTCTTTCTGCGGAAAGGTCCGAGAACAGAGAGGTCTAGGGGTTGGCCTTGGCTGGGGACCAGATGAGGACATCTGCCTGGATTTCCCCAGCAGAATTCCCATCTGGATTGGGTCCACTTGGGAAAGAACGAAGTCGCCATCATGTTTCCAAATGTATCCCACTATAGCCATCCATGCATTCACTCATCTACAATCACTTATTCAAAAACAGGTTTACTGGGTAGGCACCACTAGGCTGGTGGGGTGGGGCATGGAGGGGGCTGTTCTCCATTTCTTGCCTGTCCAGTTGGTCAGTACCTTCCTTTAAACTATGGGAAATGGAGGGCATTAACCCCATTTCATCCGAGGGGCAGGAGTGTGGTAGTCTCTGAGCCCCTTCAGAGCATTTCCAAGGGACTATGGAACCAGCAGAGGAAGAGACTAGGAGGCACCCAGAAGATAGCCCGGAACAGATTTGGAAGGCAGCCAGCAGAGACATGCCCACCAGAGAGCCAAGCCAGGCAAGGCTCCCCAGAGCAGGGGCCCAATCAGAGCCGAGAACCAGACAGATGACAGAGATTGTAGGGCTCCCATCACCAGCAGACTGTGGACCTAACCTCAGTCCTTGACATCCTAGGTGAGGTTCAAGGACAGGAAGGGAGGGGAGGAGATGGCCTAGCAGGAGGAGGAAAGACGAGGGAGGAGCAGATGGCAGGCTGCAGGCCTGAGTTCAGCAAAGTCCCTCGCCCCACCCTGGGCATCCTGCCACAGCCCCACCCTGGGCATCTGCCACAGCCCCTGAGGACAGACACCTTGGTATCCTCAGGAGAGGGGAAGGACTGTTTCCAGGGCCACTTGGTAGACTCTTGAGGCCCAGCAGAGAATAGGATCTGTTGTCCTCAGACATCATTGGCCCCTGGTTGCTCTCCCTGGGTCTCCACAGTCCTGGAGTGCTGTTCACACAGGGGGAGAGCAGTGCAATCCACACTGGTTTCTGCACCCCCAGGCCCCCATGCACGGCCCTGCTGACCGCTCCAAGCTCACCTCCCACGACTCGTCGTTCACCTGCTTCCAGCCATCTGAGCTTGACAGCTCCTCCCTTCTGCAGGGCTCTTGCCCATACTTCCCCTGGGCATGGAAGACCCTTCCCAGGACCTCACTGCCTGGCTGGCTAGCTCCTGCCTGTGTGCAGCTGCTGTTTTCTCTTATCACCCATCTGAAACAGCCTCCCCTCATTCTCTGGTGCAAACAACCCATTTGGTTCCTTCAGCGCCCTACCATGATTTGTCACCATTCTAGACTGTGTATCTGCCTGACTTCCCGTGGGGATGTGAGCCGCCTGAGGGAAGGGCCAGGCTCAGTCCATTGCTGCACTCCAGGGTCTGGTACAGAGCCTGACCCAATACACAGCCTCTGAACAGTGACCCCAAACTGTCTGGTCTGTATACGATACCACAGTGGAGAAAAGAAAGGGCAATTTTTGGTGTGAACATACTACCCAAGAACCAAACAGTAGAGAAAAAGGTCCCTCAGCCCGGATGGTTGCTGGGGACCTGGCAAGTCAAGCCCTGGCCCTCCATACCCCAAAGGCAGGTGGGGGCAAGCCTGTGGGTATCTCCTGGCAGGAGCTGGGGGGCTAAGCAGGTACCAGAGCCGACTTTCCAAAGGGAGGCCTGGGCTCCATACCACTGAGACTCTTATTCTCCTTTCCGGGGCCCACCATGAAGTCCCAAGCCAGGCCATGGCAATGCACAGTGGTGGACAATTCTTGCTTCTGGATTCTAAGGCCCCAGTGCAGGATGGGTGCTAGTCTGAAAGGATACTCTGTAGGTATCAGTTGGGGGGCCTTTCAGGCTAATCTGTGACCATGCCCAACCCAGGTCCATTCATGCAACATTGGCCTGGGGAGGGCTGCAGGAGGTGCCGCTGGCTTAAGACCCAGGTTCTGACTCCCCAGTTCTCAGATTCCCACCTGGAACTACATCATACATGGGGACGTGAGCCAACTCAGAAATAATCCTGCGCTCTCTCTCCCAGTAAGTCCAGAATTCGAGAGGATGAACTATGAGACCCAGCATCCATGTCTCTACCATGGGATCTGAAAACTTCCGATCCTTCTGCCCTTCTGCAAAGGCGGATGTAGCCAATGTGAACTGCTTAGGCCAGCTGGTATAAGCAGATGATGGCCATAACAGACAAACAAGGGAGAAGAGAAAGGGCAGAAAGTCTGCAGAAGGATGGTTAGAGCAGATAGCTAGGGCGGCCCCGGGGACTGACCACCCGCCCTGTAGGGGACTTCCAGGCACCCTTGCAGGGGACCCTTGCTCTTGCTCCATCCACAGGCCTTTCCCACTCTCCTTCAGTGGAGATGAACCAATCCCTTCCCCACCCCATCCACAGGGCTCTGCATGCCCTTTTCTTAATACAGGACTGCTCTGGTACCTTCCTTTTTAAAGATACCTGCTGACTTTTCCACCCTTGGGCCCCAAGCACTCACTACCTCCTCCAACCTGGCGTCTCCTGGGCACCTGATTTGGGAGAGGAATTATGACTCAGCCCCTCTTCTCACAGAACCCCAGCCCCAAACTCAGCCTCCCAGACACCAGGCAGCTGAGGGCTGGGGAAGGAAGTGGGATGGGGTAGCTTGAACTTTTGGGGAAATGTCCAATGCTACAGTCTTCTGGTGGAGAACTTCCCCATCTCCACCCCTACATGTGCCAATTCACGGACCCAGCGTGCACTGCTTCATGACCGCACTGCAGCAGGGGTTCTAGCACAAGGGTAAGGTTTTACCAGAAAGAAATAGACACCAGGCAGCTGGCTAGATGCAAACAATGGCTTATACAAAGCACACTGGGTAGCCAGTGGTGAGGGACGACAAAGGAGAAAGGAAATGCTTCATGCTGGCGGCAAGATGGGGTGCCTCTCTCCCTATGGTGGGGTGGAGTGGGGAGGACGCCTCTGTCTGGCTACACAACTGATCAAAGGCAGAGGGAAGGGGCAGGGCTTGGGCCTGTGCATACATGCAGCTTGCATGCCACCTTCGTGGGGCCTCTGTCCCCAGTCCTCCCCCACAGCATCCCCAACTAAGATGCTTTGGGCTGCAACTGACAAGAGAGGGGTCTGAAAAAATGGCCTCTTGTTTCAGAACCTAGTTCCAGCGAAAGAGACCAACACACCAGCACATGCACTCAGAGAAGTGCTGGGAAGGCACTCAGTTCACTGGCTGAGGTACCAAGAACCCAGCTAACACCTGAAACTCCCAAAGACAGGGATAGGATGCCCCGGAGAGGGGTCCCTGGGGGGACTGTCATCTTAAAGGAAGCACGGGAGGTAAGCAGTGCAGAACAGGCTGCTAAGAGCAGCTACTAGGCCTGAAGGAAGGAGAATAGAAAACAAAGTCAAGGCTCAGCTCCCCTCCATCTGGGGAGGTACAGAGCTCAGGTGAAAACACTCAGTGACAGGGAGGCTCCATGACAGTCCACCTGAGGAAGGGCTGCTCGTTTCCACCTTCCCACCAGGGGCAGGGTGGGCCTCCAAGGCCAGAAGAGAAGGACAGGAGGCAGGCAGCGGAGAAGGTATGTTTCACGGGGGACAGTAGTTTCAAGCCATCCCCTGGGGCAGAAGAGAGAAAGTGGGACCCCTTTCCTTGCCCCCACAGGGCAGACTGGACCGGAGAGCTTGGCCCATGTACTGGATGAGTAGGACGCAGGCATTTAACATGTTTTCAAGCAAGTTCTAATAATATGAGAAAATCATCAGAGACATAACGTTAAAAGAGAAAATAAAACCATGTGCCCCAATCACATACACTCGAAGTTTTTTTTTTTTTTAAAAAAAAAGGAGGAAAAAGCAAAACCAAACAATAACCTGCAAGTAATAGAGTCAGGGGTGTCCCGTTTCTCCTTTACCTTACGTGTTTTCACAAAGCTCACAAGGCACTTTCCCGACCAGAAGAAGAGGTGGCCCACGGAGTGGGCCGCTGTGCCCCGAGGGCCCCTTGGGGTGAGCATGCTGGCTGCTGAAGTGCCCAGAACTGTAAGAAACCTCGGGCCAGGGAGGAGAGGCTGCCACCTTACCCATGGACTCCGTGGTGAGGCTTCCACGGGAGACCCTGGAATTCCCAGCCCCCAGCACCGGCTGCAGAACATCTCCCCTTACGATTAGTCTGGAAAACGGGGCTTGTAGCCCTGCCTTATTTAGCGCCCTCCCTCTGGATGTGTCCTTAAAGGAGCACCAAGATCTGCAAGCTCCAAGGATTGTTTATTGCCTAAGGCCAAGGGTGCGACTGAGGCCTGAGAGGGGTCAGTCGAGTCCAAGGACCGGCAGGACTGGCGGGGAGCAGCCTAGTTTTTGGGCTCTCAACTCCTCATTACCAAGTGACATTCAAAGGCAAAGCCTCCAAAATAGCATCAGCGGCCCCAGAGAATGACTAACAACAGGGTGTGTGTGGCGTGCTTCAGCCTCTCTACTTAGTCTGGGGAGTAGTGCAGATTTATTTTGGGGACAGAGAGAAGGAAGGGGACATGTGGGAGAAGGGCGGCCGGGCCCCAGGCTTGTTTGCTTTCTTCCCAGCTTCAAAACACATTTTTCAAATTAGGTGGTAAGAATACAGGGCAATTTCTGTGGCACCAACATACTTTCTTTCAAGATATGATTTATATGTTTGGCCCACATTTTAAATGAAATGGTTATTGAGATAAATGGCCGTGCTGGAGGCTGCAAAGTGGTTTCCATTATGTAGTTCTTCTTTTCAGTTCCTCAGAGAACTTTCTGAAAAGTGCCCCTGTAAAAAGATGACACTTTAGCATCTTTGTTCTTTACCTCAAAGGGCTTTTGGGGTCAACATTGGAGAGACAGTGAAGGGAAGGGAAAAAATAAATGTTTAAGAACTCAGAGCTCTAGAGCGAGATGAATACAGACTGTACCTGGCAAGAGATAATTTTGAAACTTTATAAATGCTAAGGCAGGTGACCTGGAATATAACGAGAGGGCCCTGATTCAGTCCCCGGCAGATGTTCGAGAAAATGGCTGGTATCCCTGCACGGAGTCATGAAGGCGTGGCCTCCATGCGATGAGACAGACACTGGCCCTGACCTTGTACAAAGCTGCAGAAATCAGACAGTGTGGCACTGAAGTAAGGACAGAAAAAGAATGAGCAGGGAGAGACCCACACATATACTGGGTCAACGGACTCTCAACAAAGGTGCCGTGGTAATTCAATGAGGAAAGGAGACTCTTCTCAACAAACAGCGCTGGCACAATTAGATACCCACGTGGAGAAAAACAAACCTTGACCTTTACTTCAAACCATACGCAGAAATTAACCTGAAATGACTGAAACACGGACATATATGTAAAAGTATAAAATAAAAAATTAATGAGACACCAGGGCAGGCAGAGAATGCTTAAGATACTAAAAGTATGAAACATAAAATAAAAACTTAAGAAACTCGACTTTGTAAAAAACCCGAACTTTTTCTTTCTTAAAGACAAGAAGAAAATGAAAAGACAAGCCAAAGATATGATGGAAAAAATATATGTAGTACCTATACCTGGCGAAGAACCCATGTCCAGGAAATATAAAGAACTCTTACAACGCAGTAATAATAAGATAATCTGCGGAAACTGTGGCAAAAGATTTGAAAGAAATGTCATGAAAAGAAGACACACAGATGGCAAATGAGTACATGAAAAGATGTTCAGCATCCATTGTCATCAGAGGATGGCAAGAAAACACCCACAAGCTACCACCACCTACCCAGCTAACTAGCTGAAATGAAAGACTGCCAGCTCTAAGTGCCGACCAGGAGGCAAGCAACTGGAACTCTCAAATGCTGCTGGTGGTTACAGCAAATGGTACGGCCACGTTAAAACCAGTGTGATAGTTTAAGAGATTAAACCTATACTTACAACAAAACCCAGCAATTCTAGTCCTAGGTAATCACTTGACAGCAATGAGAAGATGCGGTCCACACAAAGACTGGTACATAAACACACACTGGAGCTGCATTTGGAACAGTCCCAAACAGGACACAATCCAAATACTCAACAATGAGTGAGTGAACAAGTGTGGTATATTTCACAAATTAGGATACTATTCAGCGGTAAAAACAACTGAGACGTACCACAACACGGATGGGTCTCAACAATATCACATTGAGCAAAAGAAGCCAGACAAAAGAAGACTTGGCATATGATTCAAAAAAATAATCCTAAAATTTGGATGGAACCACAAAAGACCCCAAACACCAAAGCAATTATACGGAAGAACAGAACTAGAGACATCACACGTCCTGACCTCAAACTGCATTGCAAAGCTACAATAATTACAACAGAATGGTACTGGTATAAAAATAGATACCCAGACCAACAGACAAGAATTGAGAGCCCAGAAATAAATCCACACTCTGACGGTCAACTAATGTTTGACAAGGGGGCCAAGAACACTTAATGGGGAAAAGGTAGTATCTTCAACAAATGGGCACTGAGAAAATCAAATAATCACCTGCAAAACAATGAAGCCAGCCCCCTACTTTACAGCATTCACAAACAATAACTTGAAGTTATTGTTAACTTCAAGACTTACTGTTAACTTAAAGACTTAAACACAAGACCTCCTGCTGTGCAACTCCTACAAGAAAACACAGGAAAGAAGCTCCTTGATGCTGGTCTTGGCAATGATTTTTTGAGCTGTGACACCAAAAGTACAAAAGCAACAAAACCAAAACTCATCAAGTGAGACTATGCCATACTAAAAAGCTTCTGCACAGCAAACCAACCGAGACAACAGTAAAACCAACAACAAGAACAAAAACCCATAAAATGAGAGGGTAACCTATGGAATGGGAGAAAATATTTGCAAACCACGTATCAGATAAGAGATTAGTATCCAAAATACATAAAGAACTCCTACAACTCAGTAACAATAAACTGAACAATCTGATGACAAAATGGACAGAGGAACTGAACAGACATTTTTCCAAAGAAGACACCCAAATGGCCACCAGTTACACGAAAAGGTGCCGGACATCATTAACTGTAAGGTAAATGCAAACTGAAACTACAATAAGATACCACCTCATATCTGTTAGGATGACAGTCAAGAAGCTAAGAGATGTTTCCGAGAGGCTATGGAGAAAGGCAACACTTACACACTGCTGGTGAGAACGCAAGCTGGGGCAGCCACCATGGAGACAGTATGAAGACTCCTTTAAAAATTAAAAATAGAGCTACCATGTGATGCAGCCATTCCACTGCTGGGTATGATATTGAAGAGACTGATGGACCCACCCCCACGCCGCCTGCAACATCACTCCCAACAGCCAAGCTGTGGAAGCAACCTAAATGTCCATCAACAGCTGGATGGATCAATCGAATTATTATTCAGCCAAGAGAAAGAAGGAAATCCTGCCATCCAGGACAACATGGATGGACCCTGAGGGCTTTATTCTAAGTGAGATAAGTTGGAGAAAGACAAATGTGTATGTTCCTCTGATATGTGGAATCTAAAAAAAGCCCAACTCATAAAGAGAGAGTAGAATGGTAGCTACCAGAGGATTGGGGGTGAGGAAACTGGGGAGTTGTGGTTTAAGGGTACCAACTTGCAATCAGTAGATGAATGAGTCCTGGAGATCGAATGCACAGCCCAGTGATTATAGTCAACAATACTATGTTATATACTTCAAGGCTGCTAAGAGACTAGATCTTAACTTTTCCCACCATGAGAAAGAAGCAGCTGTAACTTGGTAGAGGCCAACACTAAGGTGGTACTTACTGCCATATAACAAAGTATCAAATTAACATTGCACATGTTAGACTCATACAGTGTGCTATGTCAATTATATCTTGACAAAAATAAATTTAAAAAAATAAAAGATAAAAGAAAAAATATGGTTCCATTTGTATGGAACCCTAGAAAATACAATGGAATCTATAATGACAGAAAGCAGACCCTTGGTTGTGGGCTGGGTGTGATCTGAATATGAAGGGCCCCAGGGAAATCTTTACCTTCTGGGGTGATAGAAATTGTCCCTATTTGTGGTGGTGCAATGTTGTGTATAAGGTGTGTGTAAAGGTGTGTGTAAAGGTGTGTGAAGATGTGTGTAAGGCTGTCAAAACCCATAGAAATGTATACTTTTACATACATTTTATTGTAGTGAATTACAATAAATAATTATAAGGAATATGATCTTTTAAAAATTCAGCAAAAAAAAAAAAAAAAAAGAAACACAGCTAAAAGGGGCAGTTCACAGAATATAAATACATATTTATAATAGCTCCCCAAAACAGAAAAGAGGAATACTGTCCTTTCTAAAATGGCAGAGGGTTGGCAATCCTAAAGGGGAACCCCATTTCTACCCTTTCAGTTTCCCAGACATTTTACCTAGAAGAGACTGCTTCCCAGTCTCTTAAGGGGGAACAGAATCATTACAATCCAGTGTTTCTTGCTTCTTCAGCTAAATGGCACGCCTTCTCACATCATGCATCCTGCTTGGGATTCTCTTTTAGTTGCCAAGCAACATTAAATTGCTTAGCCCAGGAGCTAAAAGCTCTGCCTCTGAAGTCAGACTTCCTGGATGGTGTTCCTGCTCTGCCACTTGCTAGCTCTGTGACCTTGGGCAACTTGCTTAATCTCTCTGTGCCTGTTTTTCTCATCTTAAAAACAAAGCGCAGCACGTTGTGATGAGCACTGGGTGTTATACACAACTAATGAATCGCTGAACACTACATCAAAACCAATGATGTATACATGTTGGCTAATTGAACATAATAATAATGATGATGATGACTTTGACAATAATAGGATGACAACAATGACAACAAAGCCCAAACTGTACCTCCCTTATAGGGTTGTGGTAATTAAACGGAATACAAAGTGCTCAGAAGAGTGCCTGACAGGGTACACACATGCGTATGTGCTGTTATTTGTTTAAAATTGCTGAGAACACAACTTTTAAACCTGAAGCAAAAAAAAAAATCCTTGTTCATATCATTAACATTTTTTGAGAAGCTTTTGGAAGTTGTGGGTAATCAATCTCCTATGATACCCTAAAAAAAGCTCTCCATGCTGAAAATAACACAGAGCTATTTCCTCTTTTTTTGTTGTCCCCTCAGGATGAGGATGTCTTAGATGTTTTTCACTCACTCACTCACTTGGGCACAAGAATTATTAAGTGCTGATTCTGCGTTATACTGAAATAGGACTCAGAGAGAGCAGATGACTTGCTTAGGGTCATACAGCCAGGAAAGAGCAGAGCTACGATTCAAACCCAGGTCTGTGCTTCTATGCCTTGTGTTCTCTTCTCCACTGTGCCTTCTGGCAAAGTCAGGCACTCTTCTGAGCACTTTATATTCTGAGCACTGGTCTATTTTGAGGCTCCATGGGGGTGTTTGACCAAGAGAACTGTACCCTGAAGGGCTGGCAGCTGTATGAAACTGCCTGTGCTGGCCTTCAGAAAGGCCTTCCTGAAATGGCCGCAGGTCACCTTGGAAGGGGCAGCATCACCCAGCCCATCCCCTAGGCTTTCCATTATCACGAATCCTGACACAACCCCCATGCTCTATAGGACACTGGGGCTCTAGAATTGCCAAGTCCTTACCTGAGGTTCCCATGAAACTCACGGACGTCAGTCGCCCGGGCTGCATGTTTCTCCGAGCTAGAAGGACCATAAAGGCAGTGTGAAGTCACACACAAGGACCTGCTGGGCTTCCCAGGCCCGGTACCATTCCCGGACCCCTGCGATGTACAGGAAGTGGCTTGGCTCAGTGACATGGGGTATGAAGGAAACAGCACCAGACCGCCGGCAAGGTTCTACTACTTTCTAGCTCTGCAATCTTAGGCAAGGAGACTTAATCTCTGAGACTCAGTTTCTATCATCGAACTCACAAAGGTCACCAAGGATAAATGAAATAATGACTGGAAAGCACTAACCCGGAACCTGGCACTGAGCAGGTCCTTAGGAAATGTGCAAGGCGTCTGGTCCAACTGTGTGAGCTGCAGGAGCGAAAAGCAGAGTGGGGAGTGAAAACACCTCCTGGCTACTGATTAAGGGCTTTGTAATGGACATTTGGTTTGTTTTATAACCCCCCTTTTCTGCTACATCCAGATCCTTGAGGGAAAATGAGGCCTGAGTGGTCAGGAGGAAAAACAGAGCTCTTCATACGGAGGGGTACCCATCCCTTCAACCATGCGTCCATTCAACAAACATTTATGCAACGGCTACTGTGTAGCAGGGACTATGCTAGGTGCTGGGTGTTAAGTAGCTGATCAGGACAGAGAAGGAAGGCCCTCAGTCCTGGGGGTTCCTGCTTGTGTGAAGCCCACATTCTAGTGCAGGCAAACAAGAGACGAACACATAACCAGATCTAAGAAAATAGCTCCAAGACATTTAAGTACCATGAAGGAAAAATAAACACAGAGTGAGATGTGGAAAAACAGAGGAGCACTGAGTTTAGATAGGGATTTTGAGTAGAGCCTCTTGGAGGTGACATTTCAGCTGAGATCTGAAGGTGAGAAGGAGCCAGCCCATCAAAGGGCAGAGGGAGGGTGGCTGTAGGTGGAGGAAAGAGCAGGAGCAAGACCTGCAACTGGAGAGGGCGGGGCTGACAGAGGAACACAAGGAGGACAGACTTCCTTCACACGGTACACAGTGAAGGGTCTGGGTTTCTTCTAAACCACTGAACTCAGGCAAGAAGTGACATGATCATGGACAGTGCCAGAGTGCATATCTGCAGTATATCTTGGAGGGATAATCAGCATATTCATAAATATCGAAGATCAGAATCCTAAAACAACAGGGCTGGAGACGATCTTACATGTGTCAGGTTCAGCTCCCGGTATTACAGAAGGTGAAACTGAAGCCCAGAGAAGAGGACATGGGCTATAAGCAAGGTCATAGATGGAGCTGGGTCTAGAACCCTAACCTACCAGGTTGGTCCCTGGCTCTCCTAGGTCAGAGCTATGGGCTCGGGCTAGGTCCATGCCTGTGAAAACAGAAGCAAGAGGGTCCCCTCTCCATGGACACCCCCTTTTGGAGTGCACACACACAGAGGTTTACTCTGAAAACAAGGGCAGAGACCTCCATGGAACACAAACATCCTCCCTAGGTGTGTGTGAAACTCGGCACTTTTCTTGGGAAATGGAAGTTTTGGCTTTCTTCCTCTGCAGTCCCAGGGAAGGTCCTGGGAAGGCACTGACCTGCTCTGTAATCCAGGCTCCACGGGTAGGATGGAACAAAAGGAGTCTGTGATGATGGTCACCACTGATGCAACGTGGTGGGCACACTTTCTTGAGCCCACATGGGTCGGGGGCTGAGTGGGCCAGCTCAGGGCTTATGAGGAGATGGCCATACTCCCTAAGAGCAGTCCTTAAAGACAGTTCTTTCACTCCCTAATTTGTCCCTAATGAGCTCTTTCAAACCCACCGGAAGGCTCTCAGTTCTGCTCCAGTCCTGCTCCCGTGGGCCCTTGGGGGAGGCAGTCCTTCCAAACTCCCCCTACTGGCTTGGCTGGCTCTGACCTACTCAGCAGAGAGGGGAAATCTCGCTATCCCACTGACCTGTCTTGAGGCTCTGTCCCTCTTGAACCCGAGAATGCAGGTCCAGCCCATGGCCAGGCTTGGCGGCCAGGCCTGAGAGTGGTTTGGCAGGGGACTCTGCTCATCCATATGGAACCACTTTTTCCCCTCTGAAGATGATAAGCTTTGGGGCTCATTTTTTGTGGGCTCAGCAAAAATTCTTAAAAAAGGACTGATGTGTTTCACTATGAGAGTGAGGATACAAGCCTAGCAGGAGCCCTGGTCCAGGGGAGTTCCAAAGTACATTGGAAGGCATGACAGAGCACACAGCTCTTCCTGGAGGCAAAGCCCAGCCTCATCCCGGACTCCCCCAACCTCTGTGCCAAAGAGCCTGGACCTGGATATTCGAAAACTCCACAGAGGGGGCCTGGACCTCAAATGCTACATCCACCTGAAGAGCTGGGTTCATAGCAGTCATCTCAGTCTGGCCTGAGGGCCCCCAATCAAGGCCACTGTCCCATCATCACCTCCCCACACCTACAAAAGGAGATTTGCGCTGAACCTCCTCTTGTTTGGCACATGCTCCTCCACTTGCTCTGGGAGGGGCCGATGCAGGAGACTTCCAGGCTGACAGAAGCTGGGGGTCCACGCTAGGGTCTTGAGCATAGTACTAGGTATCACTAGGGACACAAAGATGGTTAAGATGAGATGCCCCCCATGCCCCATCCCTGACCCGGCAGCTTGCAATCTTCCCAGGAAAATGATATGCACCTTGGATTACATTACACAGGATTTCAGATAGATGGGCCCAGGGGATTGTTCTCAGCCTGACGGAGCAGATGGCTAGAAGCTAAGCTGAGGCTCTGCATGGGATGGTCTGGGTTTAGAACCCAAAGGATGGAACATTCCAGAAGGAATTCCTGAGAGGGAGGACTCCAAGCAAGGCAGTCAAGGAAGAAACCATCTGGCCCTTTACAGAGGAGGAGGTGATCAACAAGTGAATAAGGGTATGAACTGAAAGCAGAGCTGGACAACACAGGAAAACAAAGGCACTGGGTGAGGAGGTTTAGGAAGAGGACTGAAGGTCAGCTGAGGTGGAGATCACCGTCAGGAAGTAAGGAAAGCAAGGCAAGCAAGGCTTCTGGGGCAGGGGTCCAAATCAGGGAGAAGTGTCTGGGCTACTGGTTGGGTAAGGCCTGCTGAGGCTAGGGCAAGGTTGCTTGAGCTGAGCCACTGTGGGGTGGGAGAGACACTACAGAGGTCCCAAGGCAGCCAGGTACGTGCTAGCCGGCAGTGACTGGGGCTCTGTCCCCCCAGGTGCTGAGCAACACAGGAGACAGAGCCAGGTGAGAGCAGCTTCCCGCTGTGGGTTAAAGAACATCTGCTTCTGAGAGGTGATGACCCACTGGACACGGCTGGGTCATTTAGGGCTTGACCATGGGCCTGCTAACAAAGCGTTGCAGCAGCTCCCTTAAGGACAGCAAATAGGAAAGCACAGTGTGCAGTCCCTGCCTGGCAGCACGTAGCCACCCAGCATGAAGGACAGTCATTCAGGAAGGGCTCCGCTGCCTTCCAAACTGCCTAGGCTTTGGGCAGAGGCCTTCTCCTCCGTGCGAGTGTCCAGCCCCTGGGGCAACACAGGGCCTCTGTTCCAAGACAAAAAGCATGCTGAAGTGACACCAACCATGTCTTTCTTTACCTTGGCAATCTCATGCCCACACCTAAATATAGATGCTTGTGTGGAACATCTGCCTGCTGCCGCGGAATTGGTAAAGTCCAACTTACAGCAGAAGGGCCCAGTGTTAAGACTCTAGAAGCTTTTCACTGTGTGTTGTTAGAATCCCAAGTTCCTTTTTGTTCAGACTGAACATCCTCAGCTACAGGTGAAGAGGCCACATGGCCCCGCAGAAGGGGACAACCATGCCTGCAGGTTAGACACGCATATTTTCACTAGGAGGGAGGAGAAGACACAGAGCCCAAGGGCCCCAGCCTGAGGTTATCCTCTCTGGTCAGTACTTTTCCAGGCCAGATTGCTCAGAAATACCGTAATTCTCAAGTTTTCCTTTGTGGCTACACATTTCTGATGGTGGGAAACCTGGACCTTAAGATACAATTCAAGTTTTTAAAATTGCCATAACTTGAAAGAACTTAAAATTTTAAGAGCAGAAAAGAAGCGTAGTTCAATTTTTCTTCATAAATACATTCTTGGGGCGCCTGGGTGGCTCAGTTGGTTAAGTGTCTGCTTTTACCTCCTGTCATGATCCCAGCCAGGGTTCTGGGATCAAGAAGCCCCTGCTCAGTGGGGAGTCTGCTTCTCCCTCTTCCTCTGCCCTTCCCCCCATTTCTGCTTGCTCTCTCACTCTCTTTCAAACAAATGAAATCTTAAAAAAAAATACATAAAAAATCTACTTTATAAACAATTCAGTGTTTCCTGCTTCTAGTTTCTTTCGTTTTTTTTTCTTTTTTTTTTTTTTAGTTTGTTGATAAACACCAGGCACGAAGTCCAGAAGGCTGCATTTTGGTTAACAATGAACAAAGGAACAACTGTGGCTTCAAAAACTAAAATCTTTGAAGAATCAGCTCCGTGTCTTCCCATCTTTCTCCGAAAATAATTTTTAATGATAGTTTCAGTCTTTTTAGAAAACAGTTTCTGCTTCAATGTATTTATGCAAAGGGTGGCTATTTTCACAGAATGGGGCTCTTCTAGTGGTCCCACACTACCCTGAGAAGGAGGTAAATGAAAGTTCACACTGGGAGCAGCATCAAAACCCAAGCAGAAGAATAACACAAAGCAAACTCGTGTACGGGCCTAGCTTTTTAAAATCACACTTAAAAATCACTTTATCTTTCTTAATAAATTACTGCAAGCTGAACTAGGAAAAAAGTCACTCCAGAGGAGGTTTACAATATAAATAACCGCTAAGAGATCATTTTCTTTGTTTTCGTTGGCACGGGTCTTGCTGAGTTTAAATGCACATGCACCATGATGATGAAAGGAGCCTGGAGAGTAGGGCTGGGGGACAACAGCCCAGTGTGGCCACCAGAGAGAGACCACTCCAGGCAGATCATGGCCCCAGGCGTCCCTGGGGTCTGGGGGGCTTGAGGTCAGGGACTCTGGGTAAAGAGCACTAAGCCCACACTCTCCCTCTACTCTGCACAAAGGCACCCCTCTAGGCTGTTCCTATCTTGGGGCCCTTCCTCCAGCCCTCCCCTCTCAGGCTGGACCTGCTCCTCTTTTCCACCCTTCTGGGAAACCCTCCAGCTTAGCACTTGGGTACCAGATTGTAGAAGCCAATTCCAACACCGGGGGATAGGGGATGGCATACAGACAAATGAATAAAACTCAAGGCCTCTGTCAGAACACTTTTACTCTATTAACAACAAAGCTTGTTCTTCCTGCCTGCTGGGCACGACGGTAAAACACCACTCTTATGTTACCTAGATCCATCCTCAGCCCACAGGGAGATGGTGTGACTGCTCACTTGGGGAGCAGAGGAGAGAGAGGAGAGAGGCCTGTGTTCTCTGCTACCCATTCCATCTCCCTCTCTGTACCTCCGACTCATCCTCCCAGGCCCAGCCCTCTGTCCTTTTCCTCTCCTGGGGGTCCAGCACAGGGCACCTCTGGTTTACTCATTGCAGAAGACATGCTCCAGGCCAGGGGCTGCATCTCCGTGGCGTGCCTGCAGCTCTCACACAGTGCTAGTAACGGCTCAGTAATCATAAACCAGACATACAGCAGCAAGTCGGCGTCAGCGAATGCTTGTGGAATGAAGGCATAAAAGAACGGACCACACTATGTCAATTCTCTCCTTACCATTTTGCTTCTCAAGCTCCCTGAGGGTAGGAACCCCGCCCCACCCCTCACCACCCCCACCACACCAGCGCCTACAGGCCTGCAACGCTGCCCAGCACAGGAGGCTCAGGGATGCACTTGTCTGTCTGCAGGCGTGACATGCCATCTTGCCCTGTCTAAGTCTTAATAAGTTGTCGCTTCCTACATGATGATTCTGGGGAAAATCAAATAATTGAATGTGATGATTAAATTAAACTGATTGACTGAATAATGCCAGCAAAGTGTTTGGAAGAGTGCTTGGCATACAACAGGCACTCAAAACACGTTAGGTGCTGTTATTAGTATTCTTATCAGGTCTAGTTTTGGCTATTTAAGAAGCTTCAAAATACTGTGTTGTCATGGTGAAGTTTAGTGAAAGCTGACACACAAACTTGTAGACCATGTGACTGTTGCTTAGGCTTAAGGAGGATTACAAAAGGGTGACATGCTCAGTGCCATCCAGCAAAGGCCTGGTGCAAGGAAGTGGGGTGTCCCTGTGAGGAAGGTATTTGCCTCACCATGCAGGTCGCACACATAGGCTGAGAGGTAAGTAAGTGCCAAGCATGAAGTGAGGGGAGGTCCCCTCCGGTCCCCAAGTTCCTCCCACCTCTCAGGCAGGACAGCAGGCCTAGGTTCCCAACCTCACACTCTTCCTCCTCGTTTCCCCCAGGACCCTAGCATTGGCTAGGGACCATGCACAGCCCCTGCACCCTGAGTGCCAGGTCCAGATTGGAACAGCTGGGTTTTAGTCTTGACTGTGACCTACTAGCTGAGAGCACGGGGCTGAGGGAGGTGAAGCTGGTTCTAAGGAACTCCACGCTCCCCGGCGGGGAGGGGCCACCACAGGGAGGAAGGCATCCTCATTTTAAAGAATAAAACAAGGGAAGCAAGAGCAAAAATAAACTATTGGGACTTCATCAAGATCAAAAGCTTTTGCACAGCAAAGGAAACAGTTAACAAAACCAAAAGACAACTGACAGAATGGGAGAAGATATTTGCAAACAACATATCAGATAGAGGGCTAGTATCCAAAATCTATAAAGAACTTATCAAACTCAACACCCAAAGAACAAATAATCCAATCAAGAAATGGGCAGAAGACATGAACAGACATTTCTGCAAAGAAGACATCCAGATGGCCACAAGACACATGAAAAAGTGCTCCACATCACTTGGCATCAGGGAGATACAAATCAAAACCACAATGAGATCCCACCTCACACCAGTCAGAATGGCTAAAATTAACAAGTCAGGAAATGACAGATGCTGACGAGGATGCGGAGAAAAGGGAACCCTCTTACACTGTTGGTGGGAATGCAAGTTGGTGCACCCACTCTGGAAAACAGCATGGAGGTTCCTCAAAAAGTTGAAAATAGAGCTACCCTATGACTCAGTAATCGCACTACTGGGTATTTACCCTAAAGATACAAATGTAGTGATCCGAAGGGGCACGTGCACCCGAATGTTTATAGCAGCAATGTCTACAATAGCCAAACTATGGAAAGAACCTAGATGTCCATCAACGGATGAATGGATAAAGAAGATGTGGTATATATACACAATGGAATACTATGCAGCCATCAAAAGAAATGAAATCTTGCCATTTGCGACGATGTGGATGGAACTAGAGGGTATTAGGCTTAGTGAAATAAGTCAATCAGAGAAAGACAACTATCATATGATCTCCCTGATATGAGGAAGTTGAGAGGCAACGTGGGGGCTTTAGGGGGTAGGAAAGGAATAAATGAAACAAGATGGGATCAGGAGGGAGACAAACCATAAGACTCTTAATCTCACAAAACAAACTGAGGGTTGCCAGGGGGCGTGGGGTAGGGAGAGGGTGGTTGGGTTATGGACATTGGGGAGGGTATGTGCTATGGTGAGTGCTGTGAAGTATAAACCTGGAGATTCACAGACCTGTACCCTTGGGGTTAATAATACATTATATGTTAATAAAAAATTTTTAAAAAATAAAGAATAAAACAAATGAGTTACTAGTCATCACTAAAGAGAACCGGAGAGAGAACAATCATGACTAAGCGGAGGTCACCGATGGATGGGGAGTCAGGAAGGCAAAGGAGGGGGCACATTTCATGATGCGGTCTAGGTTGGGTACTAGTTGGAAAGAATTTTATTTTTCTGGCCTGTTTTCAACTAGAGCAAATCATTACTTCCTAACGCAGCATCCAAGTTTCTCAGAAAACCAACTAAAGCCGTTCTTCTGGAAGTAACTTCTGGGAAGACATAACGCAGGTCACTGTGTCTCTTTAAATTCAAAAGGTTGCACTTCCTTCAAAGTTTATCTTAGTGTGCTCAACAGAAGGAAGTCCACACATGCACACACACACACCCAGGAGCGTTGCTGCGGAGAACGTGTTGCTGCTTGCGAGGCCTTGCTCGCCTTGTGAGTGGCTCTGACAACCGGATGAACTGTTCAGAGCAGACAGTTTGTTTAGTCACGTCTGCTGAGGTGGGAAGGATGTTACATACAGCACATCTGTGCTGGCTCTCTCCGCATGGGTCGTGCGGTCCTCAGGCCTGCCTCTAACCACCCCCATCTCCCCAGCCAGAGCAAGAGGCAGAGCCACAAATGCCAAGGACACACCTTCTCCACCACTTTCAAATTAAAAAGGAGCAAGTACCAGAAAAGGCTGCAGGCTCCTCCTCTCGCATCAGCCATAGTGAGGTTAAGAACAGGGCAAAGAGCAGGGGAAAGAGCTGGTGTCTGAAGGTGACAATGTCACAGAGCGATCTCTGCCCCAGTGTTCTCATGGGGAAATACAAACTCCTTACCCAGGCTGGCTTTTCATTGTCCCAGAACATGACCCTCTTCCACCTGGTTCACATGCCCTCTTGCCTAGCTATGCTGGATGCTTCCCACTGTCACCCGGATGTACCATTCTCTGCTTTCAAGGCAGTATTTTTCTCACCACAATGTCCCCCAGGCCCACCTCTGCAATTCCTATCTGTTCTGCAAAAAGCCTTCTCCCACCTCTCTTGCCCCCACAGCTGATGGTTTATGTAGTTATGAGAGTTCAACAACATTCTATGTATGACTTCTCTTGTGTTCTTGATTTCTGACCTCATTTTTGTAATGTTACTTTTAAATTTTATCAAAAAGAAACAACAGATCTGAAATGGAGTCACTTCCACTAAGCCCCACATCAGCAAACTAAGACTTCATACCCAACTTAAGTGCAGTTACAACCTCCCCCTAAATGGGACCTTTAACCAGTCAACATGGAGAACCCTGGTTAGCACGCAGAGGTAATCTGCTGATAGGCCCCTTTTTGTTCCCCTGAAGAGGGCATTCTTGCCTAGAACAATGTATTTTTTGCTAATAATTTTCTTTTTTCCATTTCCTCTCTGCTTTTAAAAACCTTTCCTTTTTTGCAATTCAATACAGAGGCTGCCTGATTCATAAATCACTCAATAAAGCCAATCAGATCTTTAAAATATACTCAGTTGATTTTCTGTTATTTAACATTTTTTATGTGCACTTTGTATTGCCCCTCCTACTGGACTTGATGTTATACTATGATGTCAGAGACAAGCCTTCTGTACTATAGTCTTCTCCAGGACTCTGCTGGTGAATAGCACAAAGGAGGTACACAGCCTTCTGACTCAGTAGATATTAGTGATAATAAATGACTAACTCTAAACTCCCGGAAGGCAGGAGAGGTGACTTATGCTTCTATAAGGTACGTGCCATTGAAACTTGGATATACCTGGACACATCAGCAGGGGCTGCCACTTGCTGATTTAACAGCAGTGTCAATAGATATGGGGTGAATGAAGTCAACATTCTTGTGGGCTGAAAACAGGATTCAATATAGAAAACACTGTCTTGTGAAATTAGAATGGTAAACAGAACCTTTCTTCATTGAAGTATTTATTTACTTTGCTGCATATATTCCCATGGTCCCCCAAATGAGAGGGTGATAGCAAGCCCACAACTGAAGTAGAAATGAATGCACTGGTGGCCTTCAAGCAATAGGCAAAGTGGGGAAGATTGAATGATTCACGCAGATAGGCACAGAAACAGAATATGTACCAAATCACTTCCTATTGCATTTCTGCATAGATAAGGATGAGAAATCCCAAAGCAGGAAGGCAGTGTACTGTTTCCAGTGCAGTTAAAGTCCTTTCTAGGACATAAGTTTCTCAAACTTTGATATGTTTGCTTCCTAAATAAACTCTGTGGGGTCCTACACTCTAACAATTGCGCCTACGAATATGAATGCCTGCGTTCCTTCCCACCCAGTCCTGGTACACACTGATAAATGTGAGATGTCTGTATAACATGAAAAATAATCCACTGTCATCGATACCCCAGGAGTTCCCAGGAATGCAAATTCTTAACTACAGGAGATAGTTATTCAGGGACAGGTGGAGGAGAATGAGAGTGTCTCAGGAATGCTAAGATAGCGCAACATAAAAAAAAAGAAATCTAGTATCTTAGTATACCACATTTCTCATTTTTATAAAAGGATAAAAAATTTAAACATCTTAGTAGATCAGGAAAAGTTAACATCCACTCACAATTTTAGCAAAACGGCAAATCTGTAACAAAAGGAAGCTTCCTTAATCTAATAAAACCTACAGTAGATATCATGGAAAATGGTAAAACTTGAAAAGCATTCTAAGTAAAGTCAGGAACAATTCAAGGAAATCTGCTGTTAGTGCTTTGATTCAACATTATTTTGGCAGCCTTAGCGAATGAAATAAAACAAGAAAAAGCAAGGAGGTATACAAATTGAAGAAGAGCCCAAACTACTGTTAGTTGAAAAAAGGTACAACAGTCTGTGTGGAGAATCTGAAAGAAATTTCAGGAACGCCTCGCTGGCTCAGTTGGTAGAGACTGCAACTCTTGATCTCGGGGTTCTGAGTTTGAGCCCCATGATGGGTATAGGGATTACTTAAAAAAAATAAACACTTTAAAAATAAATAGTAAATAATAAAAGGATTTTCAGACAAACTGTGAAAACTAATGAGATAGGTCAACAGTGTTGTTGGGCATATAAGCAACATATAACAACCAACAGTTTTGCTATATGCCAATAAAAATCAATTTCAAAAATGTAACAGAAGGAATCAGGACATTATTTAAAAATCTCATTGTTTATAAGTTGGAAGTTTAAAAACAAAGTCAAACAAAGTATGGTTCAAGGTTACAGAATCTTACTCTCTGCCTATGAATTTGGAAAAAAAGAGCGGCAATAATCAATCTGTATTGGCACAGAATTCTACGGTTTACTGAGTACGATATTTACTTTGTATAGTAAGAAATATATCAGTAAAGAAGAGTTGAGTGGCTGCCAACAAGTGTGCATTTCTTTTTAGGGTAATGAAAATGTTCTGAAACTGATTGTGGTGATGGTTGCACAATATTTTCTGTGAAAATATTAAATATTGTACACTTTTAGTTGGTCAGTTGTAGGACATGTGAATTATATCTCAGTAAAGCTGTTATTAAAAAACAATAAATTAACAAAAAGACAAAAGAACTTCTCCAGGCGAACACATCTTAGAGCTGACAGTAAAGTGTCACCTGCTTGGTAAATTTTTCCCAACAGGTGTAAAGTCTATTTTTATTTTCTGCTTTAACTTCAGAAGAATCTTTGGAAATACTGCTAACTCCCTTTGGGCTTTATTTTATAGTTGGAGAAACTGAAATGCAGAACCTTGCTCAGTCTGGGAAAGCTTCATGGAGAAAGGGAAATGAGTGGATCATGTTTGCCCTAGAAAGTTCTGGGGAACCTAAAGAAGAAAATAGGTCTGGAGGATAAAAGCTGACAGCTTTATTGAGGAAGAAAAAGTGTGAATGAGATGATTAGGCTGGAAACTCCCTGAACTAGTACCTAGTCAGAGTCTCAGCCAAAGGAAGGATTCAGTAAATATTTCTTTAGTACATAAATAAACAAATGGATAAACACCACCAACAAAAAAGAAATAGATATTTTGGTCTTTGTCTGTGGCTTTTGGCTACAGCTCCTAAAATGTTTGGAATTTCCTGGGTGACAGAAGCATCTTCCGTTCTAATGAGGTGAGCCTTGGTGGGCTCCTGGATGGGGGCTGGTCCCTAGAAAGAACAAACCATATCAGAAACTTGGAACTTTCAACCCCACCTGCCATCCTTGGGGGAGGGGAAAGGAGCTGGAGATTTAATTAATAATCAATAATCAATCATGCCTACATGACAAATGCTTCATAAAAAAACCCCTAAAGTATGGGGTTTGGAGAGCTTCAGGATTGAACACACTCAGGTGCTGGGAAGGTGGCATCTCCCAGAGGACACAGAAGCTCCACAACTCTTCCCGCATACCTTGCCCTATGGTCTCTTCTATCTGGCTTTTCCTGAATTCTTTTTTTTTTTTTTTTAAGATTTTATCTATTTATTTTAGAAAGAGAGAGAAAACAAGAGTAGGGGGAGCGGCAGGAGGAGAGGGAGAGGCAGAGAGTCCCAAGCAGCATAGTGCCCGACGCAGGGCTCAATCCCATGACCCTGAGATTGCAACCTGAGCAGAAACCAAGTCAGACGCTCAACCAACTGAGCCACCCAGGAACCCTTGAGTTCTATTTTTTTTATAATAAACCAGCAACTGGTAAGTAAACTGTTTTCCTGAGTTCTGTGAGCTGCTTTAGCAAATCACTGAAACCGGAGAGGGGGTCATAGGAATCCCTAATTTGTGAGCCAGGTCAGACAGACTGTGCGTTACTTGGGGATCTACTACTTGCAAGTGGCACCTTAAGGAAGGCGTGTGGTGGAAGGGCAGTCCTGTGTGACTGAGCCCTTAACCTGTCTCCGGACAGACAGGGTCAGAGTCAGATTGATTTGCAGGACACACAGGCTGTGTCCAGAGAGAACTGGAGAACAGCTCGGTGTGGACATCTACGAATTTAGAGGATAGAGATGTTCTGTGAGTCAGACAAACCATTTTTCCTTCCAACGAGGCTTGTCAAGTTGCACAGTAACACTACAGATTCTCAAATTGTCCTGCGAGGGTGAATCTATTTTACATGTGAGGAAACAAAGGCTACAGAGTTTCTCAGTCTCTAGTCCTCTGCTTCAAAAAAAGTTTATAACTAGATATTCATTCCGGCTGCATAAAAGATGCTCCATCAGCAAACAAGTGAGTACCTACCAAATGCCAGGGCAAGGCAGAAACAAATCCCACCGAGGATTTACTGCAAATCTCTTCTGCATGAAGTCAACCACTCAGAACAAAGAGGAGCAGCACTTTTTTTCTACTCCCCTGGAAATAGCTAATGTGAGATTTGAACGGAGGAATAAATGTGCCTCAGTTCCATCCTCAATCCTGAAGCAGCTGGGGACAACACAGAATGTGGGTTTTGCTGCATTGTTTTAAGCAATTTGCCCACTGATAGGGAGCTGTGTTCTTAATGATGTACAGAGTAGGTACCCTCACCTGAAAGATGACAGGATAATGGGGGGGGGCGGTCTGCTATGGACTCAGAATGCATGGTATTTATTGGTGGCCGTAAGAACAGACTGCACATCCTTTATTAGAATTCTTCCACTTTTTGGAGAAACATGCAGCAGCTGCCACCATTTTATTATAGGGCACTTTTCTGGTTCTCTAACATGCCACAGTCAGGGAAACCCCACAGTCAGGGAAACCCTAATCCCATTTTTCAGCTCTCTGATACAGATTTCCCTGGTGGTGCCATGCAGTGGAATGGGCTGCTCTACCAATTGCTGGAAGGAAATGCCTGCTTCACCCTCTGTTAAATGAGGCGGCGGGGGAAGCCTGCCAGGCAGATCATCAGAAGTAGGGTGCACAGAACAGGGAGAGGTGTGGGGCTCCTTCTGATGGAGAAACATGGGTGAGAAAAACAGAGAATGCTTCAAACCGTTGTTTTTTTTTTTTTTTTTTTTTCAGATAGAAGTTTGTTTTATTGAATAACTGATCTGCCTTATTGCTGAGGCCACTATGTACAGACAAAAGAGAGGGAGTTTTATTTCTTGGTCTCTTCCTCCTTGGACAGAGTCTTGATGATTTCCTCCTTCTTGGCCTGGAGCCGCGCTTCCTTGGTCTTTGATCTGCGGGCCTCATCCTGGTCAGCCAGAAGCTTCTTGCGAGCCTTGTCTGCCTTCAGCTTGTGGATGTGTTCCATGAGAATCCCCGCTAGTTTTTGAACACGTTACCCTTCACTTTCAGGTACAGGCTGTGATACATGTGGCGATCAATCTTCTTAGATTCACGGTATCTTCTGAGCAGCCGGCGCAGAATTCTCATCCTCCTCATCCAGGTTACCTTCTTGGGCATTCGAGCATTGGCAGTACCCTTCCTCTTACCAATGCCCATATGCCTGCCCTTCCGGCGGGCCAAAGTGTT
This sequence comes from Lontra canadensis, assembly GCF_010015895.1. NCBI lineage: Eukaryota > Metazoa > Chordata > Mammalia > Carnivora > Mustelidae > Lontra > Lontra canadensis. The sequence goes on along the minus strand of NW_022631118.1, from coordinate 2,543,089 downwards.
CTTCCGGCACCGAGCCCGGGAATGGACAGTCACAGGCTTCCGGATGATTAGCCCATCTTTGATTAGTTTTGGATCTGCTGACGGGAATTGGCATTGGCGATTTCATTGGTCTCATTGGGGTCCAACCAGACTTTCTTTTTGCCACAGCGCAGGACACTGGAGGCATGCCTCTTCTGAAGCCTGCTTTTGAACAAGATTTTTACAAACTCTTTTGCCTGTTTTAGCCTGGGGCTGCATACTTGAAATGATAAAAGCAGTTCTTTCAACTCATTGTTAAATCCTAGAATTCCCACAGCTAGTATCAACATGCCAGGCTGTGGCTACAGAAAACAAAGGGGTGGGGGCCAGGGCCGGGGGCCACAAGGTGTTCCAGTTAAAACCAGACAAGTAGAAATGCAAGATTTTGTGTCCCACCAACCCTTTCCACAGGCATGGTTGAATTTTCCCCTTCCTGTCCAGTTTTTCCATGTTAGCTGGATTTAGCAACTGTTGTTTTGGCTGTAATCAGAGATCCAGTGTGGTATAATTATTCTAACATCACAAGGTACAGTTTCATTTCCAGAGCTGACATTTTAAAACCTTTGCCAATATTACCAGAGTACTTCCTTTAGAGTATGTGAAAGGAAATCAGTACCAGGGCGACACAGTAAATCAGGTTTCACTGAAGCCCTTGCCCTCCCAAAGTCAAATCAACATTTAGGGCTCCCAGAGGAAAGGTAGGGCAGATTTCCCCATTACTCTAAATCAAACACTGTGGAGTACTTCACCTCTGCCCAAAGGTACATGAGGAAGGAGTCCTGCATATGGTACAAATTAGAAAGCATCCTCCCCCTTCCTCTCTCTAGGCCTAGAGACAAGCTAGATAGCTATGCCTTGTATGCGATGAGTCACCAGGAGAGAGGGTAAAATCATGGTTGGGTGAGAACTTTAGGAAGATCATTTTAACAGAATTGGACATTCCCTCCCTCCCTCCACCCTTCCACCAAAGAATGAGGGAAAGGTACTAATTTTAGTTTATACACCAAACGTTTACAGATCATCGTCACAACGTCTGGTTGATCCTTACAACTTGAGGATGTTCTAAGGAAGGACCTGAGTTGGGTGTTACAAGCACTGGAGGAAGCATTTCCTATATGACACAAAATGACGTCACCAACATTTTCCAGGTACTTTACAAAGTGTGATCACACAATGTCATTAGCCCCTCTGAAAAGCCCTTTGAGGTCTCAGTGTGACCATTTTACAGGTGGGGAAACAAGGTGGAGACAGGAAAAGCAAGTGGCTTAAGGTCATATGGCTGGTGGGTAGCTGGCTGGGACTGGACCTCTGCTCTGTTTGATTCTAGATACAGAGCTGTCTACTAACTTGTGAAAAGGAGCTTTCTTTTCTTTCTTTTTTTTTTTTTTTAAGATTTTATTTATTTATTTGACACAGAGAGAGAGATCACAAGTAGGCAGAGAGGCAGGCAGAGAGAGTGGGGGAAGCAGGCTCCCCGCTGAGCAGAGAGCCCCAAGCGGGACTGGATCCCAGGACCCTGAGATCATGACCTGAGGCTTAACTGACTGAGCCACTCAGACACTGAATCAAAACAGTGAGGGTGATCACCGCCTGCCTACATCGCTTGGCAGCCCTGCTACTATCTGACATGGCTGTGCTTGAATGCAGACACGTCAGACTCGGAGTGGAGTAGCGGACACACAGTGAGCATTCAATAGGCTAGCCCCAAGGTTGAGGTTTGTTTGAATTTGTTATTGACAGTCACATGGAATTGCCCAGTAAACACTTTGAAAATTGGGTGGGCCATTTTGATAGAATTTAGTCTCAATTCCCTGAACATCCTGTCTCTTGCCTTGGGGCATGACCAGTTCTATTCCAAGCCCCTCCCAGCCCTGTGCAGACACAGAAGAGGTGTGTCAAAGCCTTGCACATCCTCTGCTGATTCACTTGGCCAACCTGCAGAGCTGTGAACTCCGTGAGGCTCATCGCTCCTCTTTGATTAGCAAGTTCTGAGCTTATTCAGGAATTCCCCAGTGTCTCCTAGCACAGAATCATGTTTCAAATTACTGCAAACTCACCTGTAGCTAGGAGAAAGTAGCCAACACACAAAAGGATGGTTGGCTCCAAAAATACTCAACTCTTGGCTTTTAGATGTCAGGTTTTCCTGACACTCCGCCAAAGAGATTTGCCAGTCTCTGCTGTAGCTTAACCCTTCCAAGGAAAGCTCCCAAACAGAAGATAAGCAGGTAAAAGGAGGTGAATGGGGTCAGGGGGCATAAAAAATCTCCTATTCCCAAGAACAACCGCTGGGTTAAGGGCTTGTGCTGTGGGGATGGATCACTCTGAAATGGAACCCTAGCTTGGCCACTTACTAGCTAATTACTTGGGGATGAGTCACATAAGCTCTCTGCCCCTCAGTGTCCTTTCTAACCAATGAGAATAACAATGGTCACTATCTCATGCAGCTGTGGTGAAGACTCAGGACATACAGGGCCAGGAGGCACTCAAAGGTTTATCTACTCTGTTACTATTGTCAGCAGTTGCCATCTATAGTCACTAAATGCATGGAAAATTCCCCATAAAGCTTCCTGGGACAGCCATGCAAAGCTGATCCCCTGGCCGGCCCTGGCAGCACAACCAAAAGAGATGGTTTTGGGGCAGAGTCTCACGTTAGAGGGTCTTCACCATCCCTTACACAGCTCGCTGCCGCCCACTATCTTACCACTCTGCGCGCCTGGCCTCTCACCTCGAACATAGGCCTATTCTTCTCCTTGACAGTATATGCATCATCTCTGAGGTTGAGTTGCCACCTCTGTGATGCTGTTCTCAGCCACCCTTTCCCAAGCTGGTGCCAGCCACGCTGATTTCCATTAGAACTTTGTCAGCACGTGGTGTGCACAGCGGCATTCTCATCCATCCAGCTGTTTCATGTGTTCCTGGCCTCCCCACCTCACCCTTACTGATGGCAACTCATTTCTGCATCGTGCTTTACAGATCCCTAATGTGCTACACCTGTTATCTCACCATCAGTGGTGTGTTGGGGCTCTCCCTCCAACACCTCTGTTAGATATTTTTACCATCATCCCCTTATTACAGAAGAGGCCACTGGGAACCTGACAGTCTACAGCTGTCCACTCCACATTCTTCCCCTCAAACCCCCATGCATGGCCTGGAATAACAGTGCCCTCAAGTTAAGCTAACATGGCAGCCTTCATGCTAGGAAATGCTTGCGTGTTTGCAGGGTGTTGGTCCCCTGGAGAGGACTCACAGTGAACTGTGCCTTGTTCTCAGGGGTGAGTGATATGTGAGGCACTGGAAGGTGAGGGATCCTACCAAATACTGACTTTTTTAAAAAGGGTAAAGTTGCATCCCAAACACACTGCTGGTTACTGACAAGCTGAAGCCTGGACCCGCGATGGTTTCCAGAACCAAGCTTGTCAGGTCATTGAAATTTCTGCTGTGAGGCAACAGGGAAGCCTCAGAGGTGCAGGGTCTGAGCTGAGGTCCTGCTTGCAGTATATGCTCATTATTTGTTGGGGGTCATTGCTTCCATGGGGTGTGAGCTCTTCCAGGGCAGGGACATAACTTCCTCACACCTGGTTCTCCAGCCCATCTGGCATAGCACCTGGCACAGCAGCCACCAGTAGTGGCCCTAAGGCCTATTGTTTAGCATGTACGTACTGCTGAGCTATAAGCCAACACTCTTAAAGGGATTCTATCTCTTTAATCCTTAAAATATCCTTAAAATGTTGAGAGTCTGACTCTTGGTTTTGGTTCAGGTCATGACCTCCAGGTCATGAGATCCAACCCCACCTGCTGAAGATTCTCTCTCCCACTTTCTCTCTCCTTCTGCCACTGCCTCCACCACCCCCTGCCACACACACGCAGATGCTCTAAAAATAAATAAATCTTTTAAAAAAATGTCCTGGGGTACCTGGGTGGCTCAGTCAGCTAAACACCTACCTTCAACTCAGGTCATGATTGCAGGGTCCTGGGATGGAGTCCGCATTGGGCTCCCTGCTCAGTCGGAGCCTGCTTCTCCCTGTACTCCACACTTGTGCTGTCACTATCCCTGTCTTTCTCTCTCAGATAAATAAATAAAATCTTAAAAAAAAAAATGTCCTGATGAGGGAGGTGGATGTATCATCTTCCCTTGTTTACTGAATGAATAAACAAAAGGAAGGCGGTGGATTTCAGACATGCTAGTTCTCTACCAGCATACTGGTGGAGAAGGAGTTTTATCCAGGGGTGCCCCTGTCATGGTAAAGCAGTATGCTTAGTATTGAAGTATGGTGGGGAAGGGGGAGAATCTGGTTGAAGTGGGTTCAAATCCAGCTGTGCCCCTTCTTAGCTGCATGACTCTGGGTAAGTTTACTGAATTTTGCTGAGCCTCAGTTTCTTGGCGTCAGGAGATTCTTACGAAAATTAAGTGAATATGTGTGCAAAGTCTCAAGCAAGAGCTGCCATTTGGGGAGGTATCAGGCTCCCTCCTCCCATCACTCACTCCAAGACCAGCACAGCCTCAACCTATGTGAATGTGGTCCCCAAACTATATCCATTTTAAAATGCCAATATAAAGTATCATTATCTGAAAGTAGGGAGAGAAACAAAAAATGGTTAAGGTGTATGAAAACTCACACCAGTTGACTTCACTGACAGTAAGTAAATAATATGTGTGCATGACTGTAGGACACTTGTATGCACTGTATCCCTCTACCCCAAGGAGGGTTGGTTGCGATCATTAGAACAAAATCTGAGTAAGATTCACTATCCAAATCTATTCCACCAAGGAAGCGAGGGGTCTGAAATACCCTCATCTACTTATTTCTTCATCATTAAAATGGGGATTGTTTGTAAAACATGTCTAATTACATTCTGCTTTAAACACCACCCCCCCGAGTCTATCCAGTGCCAAGGTTCATTTGTAGCCCCTCAGCCTGGCATGGAAAGCCCTATATGATATGGCTTCTGCCTATGTGAGCAGCTTTGTATCCCACATCTTGCTCATGTGAATGATTTGTTCAGGCCAAACTGATCACCTCACTGACCCAAATCTCCTTCTATGTTCCCCCGCTGCCTCTCTTGTGGGACTGCTCTGATACTCTGACTACTCAGATCTTAGACACTGGGAGACCAGTGTACATGTTGCTGTACACATGTCTTATCCCCAAGCAGATTAGAAATTCCTGAAGATCAGGGACCAAATCTTAGATTTGTTTTCTCCATGGGAATATCTACTTGCTTTGCTTTGATGGGAAGCAAAGCATTCCCATCAAATAATAGTCTATTATTAGACTATTCTGGTACATCTAGAAGAACTCTGAATGCAAGAGTTTTTCAACCTTTGGTGCACACCGGAATTGACTGTGGAGCTTTTCTTTTTCTAAGATTCATATGCCAGGTACCCAGACTTGGGGGTTCTCTTACGTTACATCTGAGGTAAGGTCCTTGCATCTTTATTTTTTAAACTTCCCCCAGGTGATTCTGATGTATGTCAGAGGTTAGCAATTACTGCCACCTACCCCTTAAAGGACACACAGACTTCCTTATACCCCCGTTCTCTCCTAAAGTACAGGAGAAAGCCTGCTGACTTTGACATAGGTGCCATCTGTGCCACTATACTCTGGCCCTCTCTGAACCTCTTTATCTGTAAAATGTGAGGATCACTTGCTTTACAGGTTTGTGAAGATCAAATGAGACAGTGGAGATCAAACAAAGACAGTGCGAGTTAAAGCACTCTGTAAACTGTAAAATACAAAATGGTACTTCCGTTACTGCTACTGACTGTAATTAGGCCGGATGGGCCACGTGAGATGGGCTTGATGGAAGCAGAGCCTAGGAAGCAGGGTGCTTATTTGGTCTGAATCAAAAGTAGTGGGGTCCTGAGGGTCCCCAAGAATATAAGACACTTCTCTTCAGTACTTGCCTCTGTGCATTCCCTCAATTTATATCTGAGGTTCTGGGCAGGTGTAGGGCCCCTATTGTTCTCAGGCAAAAGCATCATTCCCTTTGCCCTGGCAATTCCCCATAACACTGCCACTGGGGCAAGAATTAGGAATGACTTCTTTATGCTTGAGCTGCCTACATGGCAGCCACAAGAGGCAAGAGCCAAGGGCCTCTCTCATCAGCAACAGTGTTGGGGCCTTAGGGGAGCACGAAAAAAATACCTGGCAACCAAATCTCCACTCAGCCTTGAGCGGAAGCAGAAAGGGTATTCTTGAATCCTACCCTCAACCCAATACTTTCCTGCACACTCGCTGGCTCACGCTCCCAGCCTTGAAAAACACTTGCAGGTAACCTGGCAAGGCTTCAGCTTCACAAGTGAGACAGTCATACGGTCATTGTAAAAGTTAGGCCTAAAATATGGGCAAAGATGTGAACCAAGATACTGCGGCTGTTTCTGGCCATAGGCATGTGGAAAATGTTGTTTAGATAACCAAAGAGTGGTTTTATCCACACAGTTCATTTATAGGTTGACGAAGACCACGGGGGAGAATATTTGATGCCAACTCTCCACACCTATGATAACTGCAGTGAAAACAGCAGGACGGAGTGGTCAGGAGCAGGCTCTCCAGAGCCCATCTGCCTTAAGATGAGTCCTGGCACTGCCATTTCCTAACTGTAAGCTCAGACAAGTCACTCTACCACTTTCTGCCTGTTTCCTCATATAAAGTGAGGAAGAGAACTTAACCTACCCACATCATAGAACTTCGAGGATGAAACGAGTATGTAAAGTTAGTTATGACAAACAAAACTGGGAATTGTAGTTGCACCTGGGTTCCTTATGGGACACAAGATGGTTTTAAGGTTTTGGTAGCATTAGTATCAGGAAATTCATCACTGAAAACCTGAAACTTACCCTCTCCCCTCCTTCCTTCTTCCCTTTTTCTCCCCCTCCCTTCCTCCCTCAGTCAGAGCTTCAGAGGTTTCAGTATTTTCAAGCAATAATAGCATGCCGGTCAGAGGACTGACACTCTGGGAAATCTGACAAGTTGGAGTCTCAACATTAAAATTTTGGATTAAAAAATGTTTGAGGCTCAGTAACGAATAGCCCTGTACTCTGTGTTTATTCACATAGAGCCTTTTTTTTTTTTGATCTTGATGAAAAATTTTATGGGGCTAGAATTTCAGAGCTGGAAGGAAACTCTGAGATCAACAGTTCTTTTTCCTTCATTTACCAGATGGGAAAACTGGGGTCAAGAAAGATTAAGGTTGTTTCTACTGTTTACCTTATCATTTAAATTCAATACTTTAAGAAAGAAGTGTTAAAATTCAATAAAAGCTATTCTCTTTTAATTAACTCCATTGGCTTTGAGCTCATATCAAGTTTTTTCTCCAGGCTTTAGCAAGCCCCCAATTGTCAGTTTGGGTATGGGCTACTTTGGGAATGCAAAGGCTGTCAAGTGTTTATTCTAAAATCTAACAATTCCCAAATGTCCATCTATATTCCAGGGTCTGGCTGAAGTCTGATTTATCAAAGAAAAGAGCAGTAACAAAACAGGGATTTGTAAGGAGACTGTGCCTTTTCTGGGTTTCCCTCACACAGTCCGCACGTTGGCAAACACAGCACATTCTAATCCACCTTTCTAGCCTTATTCCCCAACCCTCCTTTCCCTGATCCTTACCCTCCTCTTTGTGGACCCCTCACCCACAGCTCCCTCCCCTGCTGGCTGTTTAGGCCAGAACCAGAGCCCAGGGAGGCACCAGAGTCCTTCCTCGCTCTCACTCACCACCCAAACAATCACTGGCACCTGCAGATTTACCTTCTCAAATTCATCCACTTCTCTCTGGCCTGCTCTTAGGCAAGCCACTATCCTCCTTGAGCCAGCCTATCATCTGCAACCTGTCCTCTGCCCTATGGCCATCTTTCTGAAGCAGGTATCTAGCTGATCATGTCATCCTGCACAGAACTCCTTGGTTCTTCCTACTGCTCTCAACATGAACTCTCCATGTACTTGTGTGCCTGACCAAGCCTTGCATGACCTAACCCATCTGTGCCTCAGCCTCCCTGCCCGTCCCTCCCAGCCATGCTGAGCTGCTCTCAGGTCACAGATGGTTTCTCTTCCTCTCTCTTATCTTTGGGCCTTTGCATGTGAAGTTTCTGTGGCCTGGAATATTCTCGCTTTCTTTCTATTTGCAGCTCTTTCGAGTCACACCTTAGATGTACCTCTTCCCCTAGAAAACCTCTAGTGAAGCCTCCTATGGCCAGCCAGCTCCCTTCTATGGCTTCTTTTGGGTATGCCCTCCACCTCCCTCTGAGCTGGGTGCCTGTGTCCCCTAGCTAGGTCAGACATCTTTAAGAACAGGGACAGAGGGGCACCTGGGTGGCTCAGTGGGTTATAACCTCTGCCTGCCTTCGGCTCAGGTCATGATCCCAGGGTCCTGGCATTGAGCCCCACATCGGGCTCTCTACTCAGCAGGAAGCCTGTTTCCTCCTCTCTCTCTCTGCCTGCCTCTCTGCCTACTTGTGATCTCTGTCAAATAAATAAATAAAATCTTAAAAAAAAAAAAAAAAAAAAAAGAACAGGGACAGAGTTTTTTCCTAAAACTCCTGTATGCTCTGCCTTCTTGTTCTCTCACCACCTCCCCCACCAGCTCCCGGCAACCACTGATAACTACTGCCTCCGAAGTTATTCCCTTCCTGGACTGTCGTATAGTTGGAATCATAGTATATGGTCTCTGCACGCTGGCGTCTTTCACTTAGTAATATGCACTGAAGTTTCCTCCATGTCTTTTCGTGGCTTGACAGCTTATTTCTTTTTAAAACTGAGTAATATTCCATTGTCTGATGTATCATAGCTTATTCACCTACTGAAGGACATTTTGGCGCCTCCAAGTTTTGGCAATTATGAATAAAGTTGCTATAAATATCTGTGTGCAGGTTTTTGTGTGGACATTAAGTTTTCAACTCATTTAGGTAAAAAGCAAGGAGCAAGACTGCTGGATGGATGGTAAGGACATGTCTGGCTTTGTAAGAAACTGCTGTACTGTCTTCAAAGTGGCTAGAGCATTTTGTATTCCCACCAGCAATGAAGGAAGATTCCTGTTGCTCCATATCCTTTCCAGCATTTGTTGTTGTCGTCAGTGTTTTGGATTTGGACCATCTTAATAAGTCTGTAGTGGAATCTCATTATTGCTTTAATTTGCAAATCCCCCAATGACAGATGATATGGAGCATCTTTTCATATGCTGTTTTGCCATCTGTGTATGTTCTCTTCTGAGGTGGGGGTGCAGATGGGGACTCAGCTCAGAGTCTCAGTACTCTACTGGCACAGAGTTGGTGCTCAACAAACACCAGCTTAGGAATTATGTTAAGAAAAAAAACCCCAAAAAACAAAAAACCCAACCCAACCCAACCCAACCAAACCGAAAAGAATGACAGCTGTTCCAAAACACACCTCCCTGCTCCCATGCCTTTTTTCTGGCACTTTCCCACTCTGACATCTCACTGCATATGCCACGTACTGTAAGGACGGTTTGGGTTTCCCACAGACAGCAGTGCTCTGTGCTGGCTTCAAGCTCCCACAACGTTCTTCTGTTTAATCTCTGTTATCATGTGCATTGTATTTAACCATGGAAGACAGTTTTCTAGCTTATCTTTCATTAAGCTGTAAGTTGTTTGAGAGGAAGGATTAACCTTATACACTTAAAAAATATTTTTAAAATTTACAAATAGCAAAAAACTGACATTTTGGGGTGAACAATTCTGTGAGTTTTATACACACCTATGTCTGTGTCACCACCACTACAATCTCACTCACTTCTGATTCTCTTCCTGCCCATGGGACAGCATCTTGGTCTTGTAACTATACATTTAAGACATGTTGAAGAGAATTACACTATTTCTCAAGACATAAGCACTCTGAAAAGTGGCAAGTTTTACCAGGTGCCTTTTCTTGAATTAAGATTAAAACCCAATTTATATCAAATCCCCCCAGGAATGAAGCAATTTTGAAACTTTGACCAGATACCCCTGGCTGTTTCTTGTATTTGGAACATTCTTCACTCTCCTCACCATTCTACCCATACATGCCAGCATCCAGATCAAACACTTTCACTTTCACCTTTTCTGATTTCTCTCGATGGACGCACTTCTTCCAAAACTGCCAAATATATGCACAAATTGATTAGTCACAATGCCTGTCCTGTCTCTGCTATAGGACAGTGGCTCCACACAGGAACCAAGGCTTTTATGCCTCATTCTTCTGTGGCTAGACATGTGCTCTGCCAGGGACTTGGTGAACTCACACCTGGCCAATGACTCTTAAAAGCAGAGCAGGTGTAAATGCCCTACTGAATCCACTGTCAACCACAGAAACAGAAATGCAGTGAGCACTGTCTGAGCCTTAGTCATGTTGACAGCTAGTGGCTTACACAAGAGTCATCACTGTGTTGGCTAATGTATGCTCAGTGCACTTGGGCGGTACAATGTGGGTGACAAGAGTGGGTGGCATTTCCTGGAACAGGCAGACACATCTCAAGTCTCCCTCTCCCAGGGGAAAAACCACCGAGTTCCTTCTGCTCTGGAAATAAGGCCTGAGCACAGGAAATGACTTGTTGATCTGAAAATGGAAGGTAAAATGGATAGCCCAAACAAAACACTATAAATGCCCATCTTTGAAGTTAATTACGTTTCTCTTACCAACTCTGAAGTGGGAAGGGGAATATTCTGCTTAATAGATGAGAATATGGGCCTTAAAGTCAGCATGGCCAGACTCAAATTTTGACTACCACTTCCTCTAAGTATGTGATTCGAACAAATAACTTCATCTTTTTAAGCCTTACTTTCCTTTCTGTAAAATGGGCATACTAATACTTTAAAGGAGTAGTTATCAGGATTAAATGAGGCAGTTCCCACGAAGCATTAAACAAAGTACCTGGGACACAAGAGATGCCTATAAAACAGGACCTACTATTTTTATTTTTGCTGCTGTTATGCTGTCTACCTTTCATCAAGCATTCAAGTATAATGCCTTATTTTATTTGATCTTCACTATTATTATAAGATGGGACATTAATCCCAGGCAAAGGCAGAATGAAAGCTCAGAACATGGATGGACATCATTGGTGACCTGGTTTTGTGGTCCCTTTGGCCAGACTGCAGCACCAGGCTCTAGGGCCCTTGATCCTGTGGTGGAACTCAGAGATTGAAACAATCTCTTTTACTTCCATTACTTGGCCCAAGAAGTGAGAAAGCGCTCCAGCCCTCAGAGCTGGCTGGTGGGTGGAAGGGTGGGGGCAGGGCTCCAAGAGGCAAGCCAGTTGTAAAGTTAAGGAGACACTCGAGGCCATTGGGTGGGTGAAGCCACAGATGCTGGTAAATTTTCCAGGGGGGCTAAGGCTACACATGGCATGCTGCCGACCAATTTAACTTACGCTTGAAGCTATCAATTCTACCCCCAAGCCTGGAAATTTGACTGCCAAGAGCAGCATGGTCAAAAACACAGGATGAAAAAGAGCAGGATCAATTTTTGCTTCATGTTGAGAATGTGCTGTTTTCGGCATGAAAACCTGGGGAAAAGATGCAAAGAAAGGGCAGTGCCCCAAGGCAAGCCTCTCCTGTCTGACTGCACATGGCACACGTAGGGGTACCCCACCAGAAGGAAAGAGAGCTCTGGAGACCTGGGGAAAAGACAACCCTGGGGAAGGCCTGAGCAGGCGATCTAGCGTATCACCTGGGGCAGAGGTGTTAATCACACATGGGGTTGAGGTTACCTCAAATGAGGCAGTTCGGTTCATCAGCAGTAACTCAGGATTTTTTTTTTTTTCCCCAGCTCGGGGAAGGGGCAAGTCTACAAAGACAAACAAAAGGTAATATTGTAAAATATACATTCAGGTATGAATGTAGGGAATTGTTCTGCCTGAGAGCCGGTGGGTATCTATTTCAGACAAGGTGGCTAGTCCCAGAGATCCTGTGGCCTGATGGGCGGGGTGGGTGCCATTCTCCCGCCGGATGAAAGAAAGATAATACTGAAAGGGGTGAAGATATAGGATTTCAGGCTACTCTGTGACAGGCATGCATCTTCCTTCTGATTTCTACAGACACCAGCTGGCGGGGGGAGGTGGAAAGACAGGCCCACAGAAGAGAGGATCTCCCCAGTGGAAGAGGAAAACAGGGGAAGCCAGAGGGAGAAAGTCATTCTGGGTTCAAAGAAAATCAACTTAGAAAGCTTCCCTTATAAAAATAGCCATTGGCAAAGCCTAGCCTATTTATAACACCTGACCAAGATCACTATCAGATCCTAGGCTGAATCACAAGACCCTGTAAATAATCCTCACAAGTATGGGGCACTGGCTGCCTGATTTATGGGAAGATATTTGAAACACCACCGGAGCAACTGAGTCAGGGAAAATTTGAGTGCTGGCACCAAATGGTACACTTGCAAGTGGATCTCACTTTACAGAAATAGATAGGTTCCTGAAAAGTTGGCTCTAAAATTAATTCAATTAATAGAGTCATATTTTCCTAGTGAATCACATTTTTAAACTAGAGATGGACAGGGGGAAGGGAGACCAAAAAAAAAAAAAACAACAAACAAACAACAAGACGATGGTGACCTTAAAACTAAATAAAAACCACTCTTCATTCAGCAAACTTTAAAATCACACTTATTTAAAAGGCCATTATAAATGCTCATAAAATAGAAGCAATCCGTCAGCAAATAAATGCCTAGTGCCTATGATGTACAGGGAACTGCACCAGGCTTTGTGGGGGCTCCCCTTGGGAGCTCACAATCTCGGACTTTAAAGAAAATAACATTGAGCATTCATGTTCCATCAGAAAACACCCCCTGGGATGGAGACAAGAGGTGTGCATGAGAGGCTGCCTGGCCCTTGAAACGCTATTTGGGCTCGGACCAGCTCTGTTTCCCTCCTGCCAGAGCCAACAGGGTTTGCCCGTAAGCAGGCCTTTTCAGACTCTTCTTTTATAAGCTAAAAGCTGTCAGCCATGTGGTTCTGTGTCAAAATTGCTATTTATTTAACTAACTTAAAAAAAAAAAGAAAAAGAAAAATGAAAAACCCTCATGATCTGGGTACCTTAATAAAATGAGAAGAGTTAAGGTATTTAAAGCTCCCTGAAAAGTTAAAAGCTGTATGTACAACTGAAGGAGTTGTTATTTTAAACTTTAAAGGGCATTTGCTCAAGGGATTTGTTTGTTTGGAAAAAGTCTGCCTCCTTCTACTTTTTATGCTCTCTTGCACATAGACTATTACTGGTCACTGGTAACAGGACCAGATATCTATTTGTTATTGGTTCTGTCAGTATAGATGGTGACAAACTGAGTCTACTTTGAGTAAGGGACAAACACACCCTGACAGGGATGAGACTGCGGTCTCTGAGCTAATAACAATGTTGCTGGTGATTGCAGGCATATGCGCAGAGTTGGGGCAGAGTAGTTCAAAATATGTTATATCCCTTAGACACTATACACCTCCGGAACTGGTAACACAAGGAGCCTGTCCACAGCTAGTAAGAGTGAAACTCTTCCTGGCATTTCTGAATCAGATCTGCAAATGCACAAAATGTCAGAGAATAAACAGCCATTTTTGAATAATAGGAACACATTTTCTTTTGTTTCAGTTCCATAGTGATGAACGAAGCTGTAGCAGAGACTGCTATTTATCCTAATATCACCTCTTCTCTTCTTCCTTTTACTGGCAGAACTGCTTTCAGATTTTTAATAGCAATGTAAGGGGCTTCCCTGAACACTACATTTCCCAGCCTGCCTTACACTACAGGTGGTTATGTGACTGCCTGTTGACCAATGGGATGGAAGACACTTCCAGCTCATGTCCTTTAAAAGAGATATCACTCACCCTTGCCTTTTCCACAATCTAGAGGGTGGACTTGGCATTGCCAAGCCAGCTTTGACATCCTCCAGCAAGGGTTCTTAACCCTGAAGTCCACAGATACTCCCCCCACCCCACCACAAGGGGTCCATAAATAGGAATGCTGGTCTTGTAAACTTGGATGGGAAGAAAACTATGCAACTTTCTTTTCATTAACGTCTATCTGAAATTTAGCATTTCCTTCAGTTATCATGTAGGGAACAAACCATAAATGGTATCTGCCATATCCATGACTGTCACCAACTGAAATTATAGGTATTTTCATATCACATTTGCTATGGATTATCTTGAAAAAATCACATACACTTACCAATACTTTGAAATTATAGTGGCCATTAGATTTGCCACTAGATCATTACTTGGTGTATTAATGAAGCACACGTTATTATATCATGAGTTCATTTTATTTTTTTATACTTTGACAATTATATTTCAGTATTAATTAACTTCCATTATAATCCTATGTATTTTATATTAGACATTTAAAAATATTATTCTGTGAAGTAGTCTATAGGCTTTGTCATAGTGCCAAAGGGATCGATGGCACCAAAAATACGTTATGAAGCTTTACCTAGGGGATGGCAGAGCAATAATATTTATGAAACTCAGTCTGTGGATGACTTTATAGAGCAGAACTACCCTTGAAGTTCTGGACCACTCCTTTAGATCAGGGCTGCCCAACAAAACTTTCTGGGATGATGAAAATGTTCTATATGTGCTGTTCAATACAACAGCCTCCAGTCAAGTGGCTCCTAAGTGCTTGAAATGTGGCCAGTGCAAATGAGGAACTGAATTTTAAATTTTATTTAATTGTACTTGATTTAAATGTAAATAGCTACAAGTATGTAGTGGCTACCATATTGGATAGCACAGCTCTAGATTGTTATATGAGAGGAAAACAGATTTCCGTCTTGTTTGAACTGCCATATTTTTGGTCCTCCCCCTGTTATAGTACTTTAACCTATACCTTAACTAATACACAACCCTACCTAGAGTCAATGATAATAATAATAAACCAGGGATAGAAGGTACATTTGTACAAACTCAACACATAAAGATACTTGCAAACTGAAACCAAGAATTGTAATAGGAATTTTCTAGTTACAAGTCATTCCCATATACATGATTTTGCCTGATATCTATTCTCACCCTGTGATTATTATTGCCCCTATCTTATTCTCAAAGAGGTTAGGTGACTTTGCTGAAGTCACACAGAGAGTATAGCCAGGAGTCAATTCCGTATCTTACCACCACCACACCATGTACTTTCCAGCATTTTGACACTCTGGACAGCAGTCCCACCCCCTGATTTCTGGGGAGAAGAGAGGAGGCAGTGGAGGTTCAATCAGTCACCAATGGTCAAATATGTAATCACTTATGCCTGTGTAACAAAGGCTCCATAAAAACTCAAAAGGATGAGGTTCAGAGACCTTCCAGGTTGGTGAACAAGAACACTCCCATGTACCACTGTGCTGAGCCCCAAACTCCACAAGGACAGAGCTCCTTTGTTTGGGTCCTCACCCCATTATCTCTTCATCTGGCTACTGATTCATATCCTTTAATAGCCTTTGTAATAACTCAGTAATCTACTTAGATGATATCCAGAGTTCTGTGAGCCACTAGTAAATTAACTGAACCCAAGGAGAGGGTCACAGGAACCTCTGATTTCTAGCCCATTGGATAATCACATGGACTTGTAACTGGCATTGAAAGTGGAACGCAGTCTTGTAGGACTGATGCAAGCTGATATCATCAATGGGTAGAGAGTGTCATAATTGAGTTGAACTGTAGGACACCTGGCTGGTATCAGAAAATTGCATGGTGTGGTGTAGGAGACTCCTCTCCCAGTAGGAATTGGGTACTAAATCTTTAATGTCTACAGTGTTACTTCTTGACTTCATGATTTTTCCCCCCTCAGGCTGAAGCATTGTGTATCCATTTCCCATTTTGGTAAATGAGAATTCAGCTATTTTCCACTAAGTGCCCCCTTGCCCCTACAATCACAAACTCTTATCTTCCCCTCCTTTCATCTTGTCAACATAATTATAATTCCATTTAGATCAGTATCTAATTGCTATATCAATGTGCACTGTGTAATATGCTAGGATTACTTTTCATTTCTTCTACAAGGTTGTTTTCCCTGGAGTTAACAACTGTCTATTTTGTTTTACTTTGTTCTTAAGTACCTATCCATAATTTAATCCCCAACTTTCTGCCAATTGTCTAAATCTCCTAAATAAATGCTCAGACACATTAGGTATTTAAACAATTTCATTTCCTTAACAAAATCTGTGCTGGAGCCTTCTGCCCTGATCCAGTCTGTTGTAGTTGCCCTTACTGCTTCAGGTCATCCCGAGATCTCCCTTCACCATTATTCTGAGGATTCCTCAGTCTCCCTCCTATGTGCCATCTGCCTTTTCCCATTTACCATGTCTTCTTCTTTCTTGGTTTATTTTTGTGTTTTTAGAGTTCATCCTTCAGTGGTTTCCTCAAAAAGGGTGAATAAAAGGTAAATTTTTGGAGAGCTTGTGTATCTGAAAATAGCTTTATTCTAGCTTCATACTCAAGTAAGAGTATGACTGGATATAGAATTGTAGATTAGAAATATTTTTCCTTCATGGTTTGAAAGCATTGTTTCATTGGCTTCTGGTTTCTAGTATACTTACTGAGAAATGGAAAACCATTCTGATTTTTGATTCTTTGTGTGTGACCCTATTTTTTCCTCTCTTTAAGTGGTAGTTATTTTTTGACCCCACTGTTCTGAAATTTCATCATGATGGGCCTTGGTGTTGGTCTACTGTCATTCACTGTTCTGACCCTTCTACTACAATCTTGAGTCTTTCAATTTTGGGAAAGTTTTTTAAATTCCTTCTTTATTTTTTCCAGTGTTTGTTTGTTTGTTTTTCCCCTCCCTCTCTCTTTTTGCAACTTCTGTCATCTGGATGTTGACTCTCCTACCCCAATCCATAATTTGCTTATCCTCTATACCCTATTTTTCATTTCCTTTTAATTCCTGGAAGACATTCTGAATTTCATAGTCTACTCCTTTTGTTGAATTTTAAACTTACTGCATTTTTAATTTCTGAGAGTTCTTTTTCATTATCTGAATATCCCTTTTCATGGCACGTTGTTCTTGTTTCATGAATATAATCTTTTGTCTCAATGAGAACATAAATAATAGAGGAATATTTTGGAGTATCTAAAATTTTCATCTCTTGACATAGTCTGTTTCCTTCAAATTTAGTTTAGTCTCTGTCTTTAAGTTAGATGCCTAGAAATACTTGGTTTCTGCTCCTATTTAAGGAATTACTCAAAAGTTGTTTGAGGTCTACTGTGGACTTCACTGCAGGGTCATCTGGCTGAGCTATCATGTCACAGAGTTCCTGGTATTTTCTCTTTAGGGTTGGGCAGACTCCCTGGAGATGGAGCATTCTCTCTCTAGTCTGAAAGGTGTTTAAGCTTGATGATCTGCGTTGTGGAAGCCCAGCGTGGGGAGGTCTGATATCTCTGTATTTGGTATGTAAACATTCGTTTAATCCTGTGCTTTCAGTGATATATATCCTACTTTCAACTCTGATATGTCCTGTCCAGAAACTCTGTATTATTCTCACCAGAAAGTAAACTTTGTTTTCTACCTGGAGCTGGGTACGGAGTTGTCCTATTGTGCAAAAGCTAGCATGATTGTTTAGGGATCTAATTGCCTCTTAAGACATTCAACCAACCCTCCTGTTTAAGTCTCATATTTACTTCCCATCTTCAGATGCATCTACTGTCCCCAGTTCTCAAGTCTTCAAGTAGATCTGTGGAAACTCTTGGCTTTCTCCACTGGCTGGTTTAGAATTTAACTTTCCTTCTGTCCATCTCTTTTAGTTAGTTTGAACTGCTGTATCAAAAGCACCACCGGCTGGGTAATTTAAGGAACAAACATTTATTTCTCATAGTTTGTGCCAGCAGATTTGGTGTCTGGTGACAGCCTGCTTCCTAGTACATAGATGACTATCTTTTCACTGTATCCTCACATGGTGGAAGGCCAAGGGAATTCTTTGAAGTTCCTTTCATAAGGCAACTAATCCCATTCATGAGCAGTCCACCACCATGACCTAGTCAACTCCTAAAGGCCCCACACCTCCAAATACCATGACATTGGAGATTAGTTTATCAATTTTAGTGGAATGCAAACATTCAGTCAGTCTGCCACATTATCTTTCCAGACTCCAAATCTTTTGTTGCCATTGTTTACTCTCCTATTCTTATTAACTTTGAGGGTTAAACGTACCCCTTTACTCTCAGGGTGTCATAAGAAGGATAACAAATAAACATGCTTGATCTTTTCTTTCCTTTTTTTTTTTGAGTAACACATTCACATGGTTCAAGCTTCAGGAGGAAAAAAGATTATATAATGTAGTCTCTCTCCCAACCCTAACGCCAAGTCACCCAAAAGCTCTCCTAGGAAGAAACCAATGTCGCCAATTTCTGGCATCCCTCAGCCTACCTTAATCACTCTAGATTTTACTCTATTATTATCAGGCTATTTGTATCATTTTAGACTTTGCTTTATTGCTATAGCTCCTATCATATTATATGAAGAAGTTCTTGAGGAAACATAAAAAAAAACTGAAGTAGCCTAGCTCTTTGGGGGTTGGATTAAAACAATGATAAGAGTTATCTTTTTTAATCCTTTCTATTTTATGTACACTCTCTCACCTTGTATAGCCCTGTTCACTGCTCGGGCAACAAGGAGTAACCACAAAAGCTTCTCCCCAGCTCCTGTTAAACCAGCTCTACAAGAAGGGATCTGAGAAACTGTTTTCATGTCAATGACTAATACAGTCTACTCTACCATTCTTCCCCTGAAGTGGCTGAATTTTCACAGGAGATAAAACTTAAGGCCAAAGGAATTAAACTCTAGTGGCTGTCCTTTTGGGAGTCACCCAGGACAACAGGTCACTTTTGCCAAGATGTGCTGTTACTGGGACTATGCTTACCAGGAAAACAGGGTCAAGCCAGAGCAGACTCTCAACACTAGATGATTTTCAAACTAGGCAAATGCCAAAGAAGCTATCTCTTAATATAGTGAGCACCAAAGCTGAATAGGCCAAACGAAACATTCATACATTAATGAAGATGCTGCTTATAGTCATTTTCCAACTAAATAGTAATGTTGGGAAACAGTACTGAATAACAAAGTTACCATGAAGTAAACTTAGAATAAAAATTATCCATAAATTGTGCTTTTTAAAATGAGTGTCCTCAAAAATGTAACTGAAACTAAGATAGCAAAATGTTAGTTTCCAGTTCTATGATAAAGTAGATGGTATCAGACTCACTTTCTTGCCATAAACAATCAAAACTTGACAAAATATATAAGATAACAGTTATCAGGCTCAAAGAGCAGCCAACACAGAAACTCAAGCAGGGAGCAATTGTCTTGATAGAGGGATGAGGCAGAAATAAAAGTTCGATGCTGTGAAGGTGGCTGAGATTTGGGGAGCAGAGTGGTAGAGATGGTTGAATGTGAGGGAGGGAACCCAGAAATCTACATGGAAATTTCCCTTGGATCCCTGGCTAACTCTTAGGCTACTGAGCAGTGGCTGAGACTCCTAAAGGTCTGGGAGAAAGCATGTGCTGTGAAGCTGAGAGTGAGTGGAAATGCCAGGTATTAAACAGCATTGAAAAGATGTGGGTTTTAGGACAACAGCAGAGTGGAAGACATAGGTGAACACACCAAACATTTACTTATAACTCAGAAAAGTCACCCATAAGATTATCAATCATACTTAGCTAAGGGGATGCTAGATCTTCCCTAAATAAGGCCTTCTAGTCACTTAGCTGACTGAACAAATTTAAATAGTTTGTAGATTACTATTATATAGTTCAAAGTAACTCTAGCATTTACAGTGTCTGGCATATAATAAATATTTACCCCTGAAAACTGTAAAACACACCAATTATCAAGAGATAAAACAGTGATTAAAAAGAGAGTTGATCCAGATATTTGACTTAGCAAAGAGTCCAAAATAACTATGATTACTATATTCAAAAGAAAAGAGGTAGAAAAACAAGATGAAAAAATAGAATATTTGAACTTAGGAGCCACAAAAATAAAAAAAAATCCAGAAAATTTCCCATAACTTCCAAAAAACAGAAATCAGAGATTAAGAACTCACTGGATGGGTTCAACAGTGGAGTAGATACACAGCAGACAGGATTAATGAGCCAGTAGATAGGTCAATATTATGTATCCAAAATAAAGCACAAAGAGGAAAAAAAAGAAAAAGAAAAGCAGAAAGTAATATAGAGTTGAGCCATAGTCAGATGATCTAACATGCATACCACTGGACTCACATTAGGTAGAAAAAGAGAGAATGGAAAAGAAGAGAGGTTTGGAAAATATGCCAAATAATATTCAAAATCTGAGGAAACACATCTACCCCACAGATTCAAGAAGCTCAGTGATTCTCAGGCAAGACAATAAACAGAACCAAACCCAGGTACATCACAAATTGATAAAAAGCAAAGATAAAGAGAAAATCTTAAAAGTAGCCACGGGGTGGGGGTGGGGGGGCGGGGTGGGGGGGGAGAAGTGGGAGGGGCGGGGGGGGTAGAACACATTATACTCCAGGAAACAACAATAAGAATGAATGTTGATGGAGGTTAAAAACATGCTATTCAACAATGAATAGCTCAACCAGGAAATCAAAGAGGAAATCAAAATTATGTATGGAGACACATGAAAATGCAAACACAATGGTTCAAAATCTCTGGGATGCAGCAAAAGTGGTTCTGAGAGGGATGCTTCTAACAATGCAAGCCTACCTCAAGAAGCAAGAAAAATCTCAAACATTAACAACCTAACCTCACCCCTAAAAGAGCTAGAAAAAAAAGAAGAAACATAACCCCAAACCAGTAGAAGGAAGGAAATAATAAAGTAGAAATAAGTGAAATAGAACTAAAAAAAAAAAAAAAAAAACAAACAAACAAACAAAAAAACCTGACAGAACAGATCAATGAAATCAGGAGCTGGTTCTTTGAATAGATCAACAAAATTAGTAAACCCTTAGTCAGACTTATTTAAAAAAAAGAAAAAAGAAAAAAGGAGGAACTCAAAATCAGAAATGAAAGAGAAATAACAACCAATATCACAGAAATACAAAGGATTACAAAAGAATATTATGAAAACCTATATGACAACAAATGTGATAAATCACATCAATGAGAAAAGATAAAAACCATACGATCATTTCAATAGATGAAAAAAAAAGCATCTGACAAAGTACAACCATTCATGATAATACCTCAACAAAGTAGGTTTAGAGGGAAAAAAACTTACATAATAAAGGCCACCTAGGAAAAACTCAAAGCTAATATCATTCTTAATAGGAAAAAACTGAGAACTTTACCCCTAAGGTCAGGAACAACACAAGGATGTCCACTCTCACCACTTTCATTTAACATAGTCCTGGAAGTCCTAACCATAGCAATCAGACAAGAGAAATAAATAAAAGGGATCCAAACTGGTCAAGAAGAAGTAAAATTTTCACTATTTGCAGATGACATGATAATATATATAGAAATCCCTAAAGACTCCATCAAAAAAATTACTATAACTGATAAATGAATTCAGTGAGGTCACTGGATACAAAATTAATATACAGAAATCAACTGCATTTCTGTACACTAATGATGAAGTAGCAGAAGGAGAAATGAAAAACACCACCCCATTTACAACTGCACCAAATATAATAAAATACCTGGGAATAAACTTAACCAAGGAGGTGAAAGACCTGTACTCTGAAAACTATAAAACAATGGTGAAAGAAATTCAAGATGACATGAGGAAGTGGAAAGATATTCCATACACACGGACTGGAAGAACACATATTGTTAAAATGTTCATACTACCCAAAGGAATCTACAGATTTAATACAATTCCTACCAAAATACTAACAGCATTTTTCACAGAACTGGAGAAAATAAATCTAAAATTTGTATGGAACCACAAATGACCCCAAATAGCCAAACCAATCTTGAAAAAGGAAAAAAAAGAACAAAACTGGAGGTATTACAATTACAGATTTCAAGAAATACTACAAAGCTGTGGTAATCGGAAAGTATGTTACTGGCATAAAAGTCAACACATAGGTCAATGAAAAAGAATGGAGAGTCCAGAAATAAACCCACATTTACATGGTCAATTAATCTCTGACAAAGGAGGCAAGAATATGCAATGGGAAAAAGACAGTCTCTTCAACAAATGGTGTTGGGAAAACTGGACAGCTAGGTGTGAAAGAATGAAACTGGACCACTTTTTTACACTATACACAAAAGTTAACTAAAAAATGGGTTAAGGACCTAAATGTGAGAACCAAAACCATAAAAATCCTAGAAGAGAGCACAGACAATAAGCTCTCTAACATGGAGCATAGCAACATTTTTCTAGACATGTCTCCTGAGGCAAGGGAAATAAAAGCAAAAATAATCAGGAATACAACAAAATGAAAAGCTTTTGCACAGTGAAGGAAACAATCAATAAAACTAAAAGGAAAGCTACTGAATGGGAGAAGGTATCTGCAAATGACACATTTGATAAAGGGTAATATTCAAAATATATAAAGAATTTATATAACTTAACAACAAAAAAAATAAGTAATCCAATTAAAAGTTGGCAGAAGACATGAAAAGACTTTTCTACAAAGAAGATATTCAGATGGCCAACAGATACATGAAAAGATGTTCAACATCACTCATCATCAGGGAAATGCAAATCAAAACCACAATAAGATATCACCTTATACCTGTCAGAATGGCTAAAATAAAAAACACAAGAAACAATAAATGTTGGCATGGATATGGAGAAAAAGGAACCCTCTTGCACTGTTGGTGGGAATGTGAACTGGTACAGCTACTGTGGATAACAGTTTGGAGGTTCCTCAAAAATTAAAAATATGATTACCATATTATCCAGTAATTCCATTAATAGGTATAACCTAAAGAGTATAAAAACACTAATTTGAAGGGACAAATGCAACCCCTATGTTTATAGCAGCATTATTTACAATAGCCAAACTATGGAAGCAGCCTAAATGTCCATTGATAAATGCATGGATAAAGAAGATGTATCCTGAGCACGCATGCACGCACACATAGACACATGTGTGTGCATGCACACACACACAGACACAGACACATTACTCAGCCTTAAAAAAGAATGAAATCTTGCCATTTGAGACAATGTGGACGGACCTAGATGGTATAAGGCTAAGTGAAGTAAGTCAGAGAAAGACAAATACCATATGATTTTACTCATATGTGAAATTTAAGAAACCAAACAAAGAGAAAAAGAGACAAAGAAACAGACTCTATAGAAAACTGATGGTCACCAGAGGGGAGGTTGGTAGGGAGATGGATGAAATAGGTGAAGGGGATTAAGAAAACACTTTTCGTGATAAGCACTGAGTCATGTACAGTTGTATGGAACTGCTGAATCACTCTATTGTATGCCTGAAACTAATATAACACTGTATGTTAACTATACTGGAATTTAAAAAAAAAAAAAAAGTGAAAAAAAAGAGGAATGTTGATTTAAGAAAAATTACACAAAGTAAAAGATTTTAAAAGTTCTGAAGAATAAAAAGTCAACTATAAATTCTATACCCAAGGAGGATGCCCTTTAGAAAGAAGTGTGCAGTAAAGATGCTCTCAGAAAAATAAAATGAATGAGTCTTCATTTCTTGTATAGAATTCCTCTATGAGTAATACCAAAGGGTATGATGACTATAAGACAGGATGTTCTTCAGGCTCAAGGGCAGATGCTCTGATATGGAAGTATACAATTTTAAGAAGGAATCAGTAGCTTCAAAATGTAAACATATGTATAAATATAGAGATTACTGACCATTAAAAACAATAGGGGTAATACTGCCTTGTGGGGCTTATCACTTAGTAGAAATAAAATATATGGAAAGTGTAACAAAAATGTTGGCAAGGGGGAAACGGAATATACTTTAAGTTTCCTGCTTGCTTTGGCAATGGTGAAGTAAACTGTAATAGATTAATTTGGGAATTTCTATAATAACCACTAAACAGCTCGAGCTCCACGTTGGGGGTAGAGCTGACTTAAAAAAAAAGAATAAAAAAATGAAAGATGCTTAAAAAATAAATAAAGTCAGAGAAAAGGGAATGAGGGGGAAAAACAGAGCAGATAAATACAAAACAAATGACAAGAGAATTAAATCTAACTAAGTCAGTAATTATATGTAAGTGGCATATACAATCTAATTAAAAGACAAAAACTATCATATTGGAATTTAAAAAACAGAGATGCAGCTAAAAAAACCCAGCAATTCACTTTTCAACAGGCTGAAAATAAATGATTAATACCATGGCAAATAACAAAAAGAAAGTTTTGGGTATGGCAATATGAGCTAAATAGATATTAAAGTAAGAAGTATTATGAGAAATAACTAGAGACATTTCACAATGATAAAAGGGTCAATGCAAAAGAAAGATAAATGTCCTAAATATTAATGGATCAAATAACTTAGCTTTAAAAGAAATAAAACAAAGTTGAGGATAAAAAGAAGGAACAAACAAATCTGTAGTTATCACTAGAGATTTTAACACACCTCTCTTACTAACAGACGAAGCAGACAAAACATCAGTAAGGATACAGAAGATTTGAACACGACTAACCAACCCAATTTCCCTGACATACATATGCAACAGCTGCAGAAAAGAGATTCTTTACAAGTGCACATGGCACATTTACCAAAACAGATTATATTCTTAGCCATCAAGTAGATCTCAACAAATTTCAAAGGATTAAAATCATGTTTTCTGACCACTTTGGAAATGAGATGAAATGCAAGAACAGAACGATGAGAAAAATCTCCAAACAACTGGAAATTAAGCAATACCTGTCTAAGTAACCCATAGGTCCAAGAAGTCGCAACAGAAATTAGAATTGATCTCTAAAAGCTAACAGGGCCTGTCCAGGGCCAGGGCAGTTAGGCATGAAAAAGAGACTGGAGGATGTTAGCTCTGGAAGGGATCCTGGGGCAGTAGACAAATCCTCTTTTAGCCTGGAAGGGCCTGCAGTCTTAGAAAGGTCAAGTGGCATGCATAAGGTCTCACAGATAGTCAAGAGGCAGGGCAGGGACACTAAATGTTGGCTCCCTGATTCCAAATGCAGACTTGCCCCCTTTCCTGACTTGAGCATGTGCAGAAATCAACACACGAGAGTTAAGACATGTGGCATGACTCTAATGGGTACTCATTTCTTTCCTATGCCTCAAACTCTTGTCCTTAATTAGATGTTTATGCAATTACTTCCACATTATACTCCATTTTGGTGTCTCTTGTTTTCATAGCCCTAAGTATTGACACAAATACTGCTGCTTTTTACCTCTGGTCTGACCTCAGTTTGACAAAATGATTAGAAATAAATAAAGTAAATATAATAACAAAATCTGCCCTCTGTCCACCAATCTGCATTTTGGTTATTCCTGACCGAGTAGCTGCCTTTAAATTTATTCTTTCCTTCCTTTTTCCTATCGCTACCACCTCCTCCTGTCTCCTGCTCAGGCCTCCAGCTGTCGCTTTCCAATTCATGTCTTTCCTGGCTGCCAAAGGCATTTTTCTAACAGTCCCTACAGAGTCTTTTCTCTGCTCACCACAATTCTATGTGTTCCCCAATTCATCAGGGTGAAGTCCATTCAATATGCTTCCTTGCCCGGCCTCAGCCCACCTACCTTCCTATCTTTCAAGCCTCATCTCTCTGCATCATTGTTGTCATTGTTCATCTTCTCTGTTAGCCCTTTTAGGTAAAGCTGAATGGCTTATCTTCCATGAAGTCTTCCCTGTCCTCACACTGGAATCATCCCCTCTTTGGCACTCTCTACCCTTCCCCTATACATATTGAGCAGCCTTTATCACATTTCTGGCGTTGAACTGATAAATGCATGTGCCTGAAGCCTCTAGCACCAGAATACAATCTTACCGAAGGCAGGGCTGTAACCCCTATATCTAGCTTGATACTAGAGTAAGTGATTGCTCCCAGATCTGGGGTTACAGAGGATAAGCCTTTTCTAACACAGAAGAAATACAAACATCAGCTGAGCTGCCATAAATACAGGTGCCTAGAAGGGATGAGATGGGTGGAAGTGAAATGGTATCACCGGCACACCCTGACGGCACGACAGCGGTGTCTGCTATTCACGGTGGTTACTCTGCTGAAAAGGCACTTCCTCTCACAGGGTCTGCCCACATTCTAGAGAGCCATGACCAGAGTCTAGTGAGATGGGTCAGAGGGGCATAGCCTGCTGGAGTACAGCAGGGTAGTCATTCAGTGGACGGCTTCAGTCATTAGGAGCATCTCCAAGAGGAGCTTTTCTTGCCCACAAAGATATTTCAACTTCAGTAGGTCTGAGGTAAGGACCTGAGTTTACTTTGAAGGAATAAAAAAAAATTCCACTCTCCAAATTAAAAACCCTGAGGTAAACCAAAGTGCTGTCTCCCAGATAAACACCCGCTTCTATGAATCATGAATTTCTGAAACAGAGAGACAGAAGCGTTTGTTCAGTCTGTGGATCAGTGAAGGATACAGCAATAGCGAGAAAAGGCGGGTACTATGTGTACAAGGAACAAGTGCAAGGATGTTTGTTGGGGCATTATTTGTATCAAAGCTTGGAAACAAATGTTTTTCAACAGAAGAATGCACAGGTCTTCAAGTATGTCGTCAATAAAACCTCTGCTCTGGTGAACACGGCTGAACTGGGGCTGCACCAAGAAGCATGGATGAATCTCAACAATATACTCTTGAGGGGAAAAAAATAGTTATGTAAGGAAACACACAACGTGACCCCATCTACATAAAATTTTATGGAAAATAAGGTGATACCTTATCTAGGGAGACATCACACATGCAGTCAGGGTAATAAAGGCACAGAGAGCAATGATAAGGAGCATATTCAGGGCAGGGCTGATCCCTGGGGGAAGGGGTGAGGGAAGGCCTGTGATCAGGGAAGTGGGGTGGGGCCTCAACCAAATATCCCACTTTTTTGTTAATTAAAAAAATTTTTTTAAATTATTTTTTATGTTTTCAAAAAGATTTTATGTAGTCACCTTAGAGGTGGGTGGAGACAGAGTGTGAGAGAGTGAAAGCAAGCATGAGCAAGGGGAGGAGCAGAGGGACAGGGACAAGCAGACTCTGTGGGGAGCAGAGAGCTCCACACAGGGCTTGATGATCTGAGCCGAGATCAAGAGTCGGACACTTGGCTGATGGGGCCACCCAGGCACCCCATCCCAGTCACTCTTTGGTTGAGTGTGGTATGCATGCTTTCATTATATTCACTAAGTCTTTCTGCATGCCTGAGGTATTTCATAATAAGGTTAATAGTGAAAAAAAGTTCTCAAGCATTCTCTGCAAAATCTCTAGGGTTAGGTATTTTAATGCTCTGAGGGCAGAAATAGAATCCACCCTGAGTTTATCAGTCTCTCTCTCTCTTTTTTTTTTTTTTAAAGAATTTATTTATTTGACAGACAGAGATCACAAGTAGGCAGAGAGGCAGGCAGGGAAGGGGGGAGGAGCAGGCTCACCGCTGAGCAGAGAGCCCGATGCGGGACTCGATCCCAGGACCCTGGGATCATGACCTGAGCCGAAGGCAGAGGCTTTAACCCACTGAGCCACCCAGGCGCCCCTCAGTCTCTTTTAAGTAAGAGGTGAACTGGTTCCCTGCCAGGCCTTGCACAGGCAAAATACTGTTTTTAGTGAACCTTGCCTCCCTACTCCTCCCCATCTCCCTTCCCGGCTCCTCAGCTTTAAGACGTACTGCACCCTTTTCTTCTGAGAGCGAGCGAGAGAGCGAGTGAGCAGATCAGCTGTAACACCACCTGCCCAATGAAATGAGCCTGTCACCCACCACAGAGTCCCGAGTCCCTGTGGGCCTCTCAGGTGGCTGTGGTGTCATGGAAAGAATCCTGCAGAGATGGCTCAGGGGGGTGTATGGTTACGAGCTGTGCCACTTGTCCACATGTGCAGAACTTTCCTGGCCTTGGTGGCTTCACTTGTAAAGTGGACGGTTTGGATCACTCGGGTACATCCCTTCCAGCTCTGAAATCTTCGGCACCACAAGCTGCATCCAAAAGACTTTCATTTCTGGTTCTCACCAAGGAGGAAAGCTTGCCACCATTTGCCTCTTGCCCTGAACTCTGACATTGGGGAGTTTCACTAGTGTCAGGGTGAGCAAGTTATTTATTAAGAGTGTTCCACAGAAATGCTCTCCCACTTGCCTGAGTCACAGTGAAAACAGGAAGCCCACACCTTTTTCTTCTGAGGACCATCCCATGTGCCTACCACCTTCCACCAGCTGTAAAAACGTCTTCATGAAACCCCCACGGAGCCAAAGCCAAAGGGTGTTGTGTGCAGGAGGGGGTGGAATATTGGGGCAGGAGGCATGCAGGCTGCTTGCCCACAGGAAACCCGCAGCAAAGTCTGGACAGTCCAAGGAGGAATCCGTCCAAGAAGTCTGCCCAGAGATAAGGCACTTCCTAAGCAGTCTCTGCTCCCCGGGGCATAAATTACTTCATTTGTCCAACAGTAGAACTGAGCATAGGACATGGAGCTTAAAATTAAATAAAAATTATAATAGCCCCCCACAAATTAGGATAGAAAATGGAAGCACGTGTACAAGATTCACAAGCTGAGTCTCCTTCCAGTCCTGTCTCCAGCCAAACAGCTCTCTTATCCAGTAGCAACCACTGTTCTCAATTTCTGGTATACACCTTATACTATGCATATACAAACATATAAATACACACACATATACATACACATATGATTCTTTAAAAAACATGCTACACATGTTCTATACCCTGGTTTTGGTAAATTTTTCTTTTGAAAAGTTTAAAACTTAGAGAAAACTTGAATTGGTACCCCCATCCTGTTCCCATAAATATGCTGATATTTTCCCCACATTTTTCTCTTAATCTATGTTTACTTTTTTCCCCTGAATCACTGAAAAGTATACTGCAGACATCATGACACTTACCTTCTGAATACATCAGCATGTGTCTTGTAAGAATAAGGGTGTCCTCCTATACACCCATAATAACATCACCACACCCATGAAGATTAACATTAATTCAATACTATCTTCTTCTTTTTTTTTTTTTTTTTATTTGTCAGAGACAGAGGGAGAGAGAGTGAGTGAGCACAGGCAGACAGAGAGGCAGGCAGAAGCAGAGGGAGAAGCAGGCTCCCTGCAGAGCAAGGAGCCCGATGTGGGACTCCATCCCCGACGCTGGGATCATGACCTGAGCCCAAGGCAGCCGCTTAACCAACTGAGCCACCCAGGCGTCCCTCGATACTATCTTCTTAATATGGAGTCCATATTCAAATATCCCCAACCGTCTCAAAAGGGAACGTTGCTTTTCAAATTTACTACTCTATCCAGGAGAATTTTCTGTATCTTTCAAATAGTGGCTAACATCTATTAAGCGCTTACGATGCGTAGGGCAATCTTCTAAGATTTTTTCTTCTGCCATCCCTGGGTTAATTTTCTTTTCTTTTCTTTTTTTTTTTTTTTTAATAATGTCATAAGTTTGACACATAATTTCTTTTATTTTCCTTCACTTTTGTTATTCATATAAGAACTGAGGTTGGTGAATTTTCCGAAGTACTATATTAGCTGTGTCAAAAAAAAATTACATGTAGAATTTTCACATTCTTTTCCAGATAGTCTACAATTTTCATTTTGATTTCCTCAATGACTCAAGAGGAGTTTTTAAAAATCCCAGTGGTGTTTTTTGTGTTTTAATTTTATAAATTTGTGTGTGTGTTTTTTTTTAAAGAGTTTATTTATTTAACAGACAGAGATCACAAGTAGGCAGAGAGGCAGGCAGAGAGAGAGGGGAAAGCAGGCTCTCCACTGAGCAGAGAGCCCGATGTGGGGCTCGATCCCAGGACCCTGAGATCATGATCTGAGCCGAAGGCAGAGGCTTTAACCCACTGAGCCAGCCAGGCGCCCCTAAATTTGTGTTTCTTAATTGTATTATAGAGTGATCAGATATGTTTTCTTGTGCTATTTCTACTTAAAAAAAAAAAAGATTTTATTTATTTATTTGACAGAGAGAGAGATCACAAGTAGGCAGAGAGGCAGGCAGAGAGAGATGGGGAAGCAGGCTCCACGCTGAGCAGACAGCCCAATGTGGGGCTGGATCCCAGGACCCTGAGATCATGACCTGAGCCGAAGGCAGAGGCTTAACACACTGAGCCACCCAGGTGCCCCTATTTCTACTTTTTTGATAAGTACCATGGTTTTCTTAGTTCCTACTATATGGTTAATTTTTGTGGTAACTGAAAAGAAAAAGGTTTCTCAACGAATCTACCTTATTAGTTTAGGAGGCAGTAGTTTTATGCGTCTACATCCATACCAAATTCAGCATGTTAGAATTCAAATATTTTTATATTTTTGGCCTCAGAGTTTGAGATGTTTTATCTTTACCACTCTGTCATGAAATTGTGGTTAATGTTGGTCTTACATGGCACATCGCTTCTACTGAATTAGAGAACCTTAGCAATGGAAAAGAATTTAAAGGGCATTTAAGCCAACCTCCATTTTGTACAGGAATTTCCCTTCCAGCATACCCAAAGGATGTTCAAATGGATTTAACTTGAATTATTGCCATGCTGGGAAACTCAGTACATCGTTGAAGCTGTGGTGCTTATGGCCTCTGTCTAATGGTCAAGAATTAAAGTCCTCAGCAAGTATTAACTGGCTACCCACTAGGAGGACTACATTGGTCAATACACTTTGCGGCACACAAGGGGAGGTTGATACTACTCTAGAGCTATGGTTCCCAAAGTGTGTCCCTCAGGGCACTGCAGGATGGGATATTTTAAATTTTTCAGGAAAGCATGACACACACGGTATCTGTCAGGCACTGCAGAAACTACCAGATCAAGGTAGTTTATAGCTTTGACATTTTAGTTTGTACTATATTCCTTTTGATGATCTCAAATCTTTGCAAAACTGGGGTTTTGGCAACTGTACCACAAAAAGTATTATGTGAAATACAACACTGAACAGGAAAGGAATGTGGCAGTGTCCCATCTGATTCTAAGCTTTGGGAAACTATGAAGTACCCAACGGGAACATAAACACTATTAGTAAATAACTGTGGTTGTTTTTAGAATAAAACAATGATTTTTTTTTTCAATTTATGTGCAGTATTTTCTCAAAGAGCTATTAATTGTTAGGTCAGGACTATTTATTGAGTCCTAACTGCTTCATAAATGAAATTTCTGTGTATTTCTTTTGGCCTCGTGGGCTCTGTGAAATAATTCCTGAAACTCCGAGAGCACTGTCTGAGAATTTCTCTGGGAAGTCAGAGCTGAGTTTCAGAGACCAGAACTCATGACAGCAATGTAATCAGGATGTCAAATGTCATGGTTACACACTCTCATAGAA
Source organism: Lontra canadensis (assembly GCF_010015895.1). Taxonomy (NCBI): domain Eukaryota; kingdom Metazoa; phylum Chordata; class Mammalia; order Carnivora; family Mustelidae; genus Lontra; species Lontra canadensis. The sequence goes on along the minus strand of NW_022631118.1, from coordinate 2,511,773 downwards.
TCAGCACATGTTTCAGGAGATCAGAATGGAAGGAGTATAGTCAGACGGGAGCACAACAAAGAACAGAGTCAAACAAGTGGGACTGGCCAGGCCCCTGTGGGCTGGGAATGCCTGAACTACAGATAGGAGAAGGAGACCCTTTACAAGAGCAAAGAGGACTGGGAATGAATACGAGACAGTGAAGACACTGGTCTGGTGGGAGGCCTTGGAGGAGAAGCTAAGGAGTTTAGAGTTTTGATTGGGTGTTTGGTCCCAGCACTGATACATTAAAAACCAATGTTTTAGGAAGATTAATTCAATGGGGGTAGTAGATGGACTGGAGGGTGAGAAGGTAAGAAATTATATCACCTGAGATAGGAGTGCACTTATATAGGACAAGTTTGATACAATACATAGTAGGCGTCAGTTCCCTCCCTCAGCAGCCACACTACATGGAGTCCATACTGCAAAATTCCTAAAGCTATATCCTAAGAACATGAATCATAGCCCTTGATTGCATGCTTGGAAAATTGCTGTTTTAGGATTCTTTCTAACTGGGGCACACTGGAATTGACTTTACAGAAATTCTGCTTGGACATCATAGCCTTGCTTCTAGGAAAGTATACAAAAAGAGAGGTTAAACATAGAATAGGAGGGAAAAAATACTGGATTAAGAGCCAGGATACTTGGAATTCAATCTCATTTGACCCAAAACTCACCAAAGAGTAGTCCCAGAACTCTTCTTCATTCTTAAAACGAGGGCTCTATAATGTGAGACATGAAGAAATTCTCAATTGCCAAAGAGGGCTCATTTCTATCTAAGGAATCAAGTCCAATCTTTTTGTATACTGATAAGTAGAGCCAAAACTGCGGTTTTAATACTTCATTCCAATTTGCATGAAGCATTTATATCAACAAGGGTCTCTATACTATTAAAATATCATAATCTGGGTCTCTGTAAACTATTATTACTATAATAGCACTGAATGTATACAATAGATGGGAATATTGGCAGAGACTTCTAGCGAACAAAAATCAGCCGCATTTACCAAAGCTGCCCCATGATGATGACTCACAGACAATATTTAAAATAAAAATTAAGCAAACAATCTGCTTTGCGTCTCGAGGGAATAAACAAGCTCTGTATAACCTGCATGAAGACAGAGCAGGAGCATCCAAGTATGACAGGGAGAAGATGATGGAAAATCAGAGGAAATCAGGGAGCAGAATGACTGCTTAGAACTTGACACAGTTACAAACACTAGAAATACCCAATAAAGGCCACATCAGAAGAGACATTAGCCAAGTCCTATGGGTTTGTGTTTATTTTATTTTAATTCAAGCAATGACAGCTTTATTTTTCCTTTCCAACTTCAGAAGGAATGATAATGCTTCCTATGCAATCAGCCCATAAAGCACTTCTGGCTCTTTACTCAAATTGGGTAGAAGATCAAATGAGACAGTATTGGAGACCCCTCCTAGGGTGATGGGATTATTAAATGTCAGGACTTGGTGATGAGTCATAGAAGACGTCTCTGGCTTTTTAAATGGCCCCCAGATATTGCAGTCTCTTTGATAGCCCTAAAACATCTTTTTAGAGGCACTGGTCGAGTGAGGGCACAAAGCCTCAGTAGTCCCCAAAGAAGACCAGGATGAACATGGCCATGGTAGTCTTCTAAATGCAGCTCTGGGTTACAGTTTTTGCTACGGTAGGTTACAGTGGAGGAGGTGGGGGAGTGGTAAGGGAGGGGGAAGAAAAAACATTCTCTCATCCTTGGGAAACTTGCAGAATGACTTCCCTTGATGAGTTTGTTCAAGCTCAATCTCTACCTCCCACCCTTGCTTACAGGTCAGCGAACCCATTCATAGATTAGGAAGTGACCCACAAACACCCGAGTGAGGAGAGGGGCGTGGTGGTGGAAACGCTTGGAGAGAATGCCATATCCTGTTTAACTTGGCCTTGCAAACATTTCTTTAGTTAAAGAGCAATAACATCCTACTTCCAATGGCCTTTCCGTTCATAAAATAGGCTGTTCTCCACATTTATGAAACCACTCTCCCTGCTTCACTTCACCTCTCCAGCATTAATCTCCTCATCTGCGAGACAGAGAATGAGCCCTAACTTACTCACATCATAGCACCATTGTGTAGAAAATGCCTGGAGATAAAAATGTGATACACTTGCAATACATTGTAAGTCCTTATAGTACAAATGAACGGAGTCCCCTGAAAACACTCTTCATCTTGCTATTGGCCACTCAGAGAAGTATCCTGGTGACCAGAACTACAGAAGGGCTCTCTGAAGCCACAAAGGCAAAACACGAACTTGGTGAGAATGACAGCCACTGGAAAAAACACCTTGAAGTTCTGGAGTGTTCAAAGTTAGCATGTTAGTACAAATGCAAAACCTCCGATGAGGCTGCAGGTGGATAAAGAAGCCTTGTTGTCCATGTCCTAGCAAGGTGCCTTTCCCTCACAGTCGTTAGGAAACTGCCTATGACTCTTCTGCAGCAGAAATAACTTTTGAGTGGTTTGGTCTGGGCACTTCCACTGCCTCTCAACCAATAGAACAGGGAACTGCCACTATCACCGAAGTTGTGGGGTTGGGGTCTATGTCACCCTGTGTCCTTGTAGAAGATCACATGAGAGCAAGGGCACCCAAATCTCCATCTGCTATGGTTTCCCACTCTGTTGCCCCATCCTGTCCACCCAAATTCTCTCTCATAATCTCCCAATTCCACCCCATGCCTGCTATCTTCACCTTGTTCTCTTCAATTCTGTCACAATTCAAGTTCCATGACAGTCCTTGCCTCCTTCCCCAGATGTTCTAGCCCACGGCCATCTTCCTAGAACTCATCTGAGCCTGTGCTGTGCGCCTCTGAGCAACCACAGATTATCAGAGTTGGACAAGGCCTCACAGGGCATTTTTTCCAAAGCTCTACAGAGTGTGTGAATCCTTTCCACAACCCCTCTGACAAGCACCCAGTGGAGCCCTATGATTGCTCTGAGGTCCATCCTCCAAAAATGTGAGTCCTCCATACCCACACACAGGCATGAGGCCGCATACTCCTTCCACTTAGCAGCTTCAAGTGTGAGTAATTGAACAAGAGACCCTTCTCTATAACCTCTCCCTAATCCTAGCACAGCCTTCCAGGGCACAAGCCTCATGTGCCTCACATACGGGACAGCCTTCAGGTATGTGAGGATGGGATATGGGCATCCCTTCCGTTCTTCCAACTAACTACTCATTCTTTTATTTAAGAATGTTCCAAGTAACATAATTTCTGATCCTGGTTCTCAACATCTCTCAGCACCTTTAAGTGTGGTCATCTGAAGTGAGGTCAGTATTGTATCCAGGTGTGGGTCCTAGCCATTCAATTTTGAGAAATAAGAGTTCACAGTGCAGAAGCTATTTGTCATGCCCCTTCTTACCACTGATTTACCGGCACTGTGCGGACAAGTAGCTATGATCTCTCCTCACAGGTGCTATTTATTGTGTCTCCCCCATTCGAGACTCACAGAAACTTTTTTTTTTTTTTTTAAATAATCTAAGGACTTATACTTATGCCTGCTATATTTCAACTTTTCAGATTCAGTCTGTGTCTGTCATTATTTCTTTAGATCCTGATTTTAGTGCTCTTCCAGATTTAGCATCACCCACGAATTAGCCAGATAGGCCAGTTTTGTCCTAATCTTAATCATGGATAAAAATGCTGAAAAAGGGGGCGCCTGGGTGGCTCAGTGGGTTAAAGCCTCTGCCTTCAGCTCGGGTCATGATCCCGGGGTCCTGGGATTGAGCCCCGCATCGGGCTCTCTGCTCAGCAGGGAGCCTGCTTCCCTTCCTCTCTCTCTGCCTGCCTCTCTGCCTTCTGTGATCTCTGTCAAATAAATAAAATCTTTAAAAAAAAATGCTGAAAAAGTTTTGAGGACTTACTTCTTTTGACATATCATCTTCCCTTTGGGCGGCAAACTGTGTTATCCAATACTGTGCATATAATAAATGCTTACATACATTGTTGAATTATTCTAAATTCTCCCCCATATATGTTATAATTATATACTCATGGTAATGATGGAATCTATCTCAATTCTTTCTTGTTGGGTTCATCTTCTTTCTCTTAAGTCTCCCTCCTGCTTTTGCCCTCAGAACTCTGGGAACACAATGTAGCTTGCAGAGTCCAATAAATACACATTATATCAATAATATGTTTCTTAAATCCTTTTTGTGGAGTCTATCCTGATTGGCTGCAAAGCCAAAGTGTAGAAAACCTACTGCATTAAAGCAGATCACATCTGTGAATCCTCTGATTTCCTGTTTGGCTCCAATGTCAATATAATAATAGCTTCTTGTAGATATTTTTACTGTAGGATAAACAGACTAAGCTCCACTTTTAAATACAAGGATTTGAGTATGGCAGTATACGCCAAAATGGGGGCTTCTGTGTACCTCCTGTAAAATCATTTTCTTGTAATATTTTTTAGTAGAAACAGTTCAAGATAGTCAACATTAACACAGGGAATGCAATGGTGATACTTCTCTTCAAATGCATTCCTCATCCTCAAGAAAACGGAAAACATAATCAGGGGAAAGATAATCCTACTTCGACAGAAAAAGGAAAGCAGGAATCTGAGCGTGTTAGAAGCTCAGTGAATATCTGATGATTCTAAGAACTATACGGTTGTTCAGCTTAGAAAACACTATACCTTGAAGTTTGGGCACCAGGAAAACAGAACTAAGGTCCTAGGGAATCTGTTTCTGTCCCTTTTCAGACTCTGGGATTGAGCATGACTGACCAGAAAGGATGGGGATCTTACCTCCTTGACCATGACCTGACTGGGGGGGTGGGGCTGGTGGGGGCAGAGGGTATATTAGGATGTGTATAGGTGGTGAGGGCAGGAAAAACATTTCTAAAATGACCACTTCCTTGTTTCTTTTTGGTTAAAACAGGCAATAACAGATTTTGAATTCTTAAATGATATTAAGTAGAAAATTGGGACTTAGGGGTGGACATAAGTGTGAGAAAGACAAGAACCCAATCCAATGATAAGAGGTTGAAGCAGTAGTTACCTTTGGGGATACTGACTAGAAAAAAGGGTCTGAGGCTCTGGAGTACTAGAAATGTTCTGAATTTTAGTCTGGGTAGTATTTACACAGGTGTGCAGATCACAAAAATTCATTGAGATGTATACTTAAGATTTGTACAGAATTGATATTTAATTGTATATAAATTATACAATTCTCAATAAAAAGGTTAAAAAATAATAAAAGTCTTAAGAACCACTGGCTTAGTAGCCTGGCACTAGCCTGGCCATCCCCTTTAATATACGGTGCTGGTATAGAAGGGGTGCCCAGCTCAAAGGATGTCATTAACTTGGGGAAGCAGATAAATTATACCACCCATCAAAGCACTCTAATCTTTCTACAAACTGGATTCTATGTCTTGGTGAGGCCTGATACAAAGCTGAGCTGTCCCCCGGAGCAAAGAGAAACAGCATGGACACAGAAGGAAGGAAGGGTGACAGTCCCCAGACACAGCCTTTCAGACCTGCAGGAAACGGGCCTGCGGGGGCCAAACTACTGGCTGCAAAGACAGAGGTCTGGGGTAATAAGGACCTTTCTTTGCTTCTAACTCCTGACTGAGGGACAAGAGGTCAAAGGAAACCAAGGGGACAACTTCTAATCCTAGGGAAAGGTAGTGGGTCTGAGAAGCGAGACACTGAGGCCTTGGGGTCTTGAAAGAGCAAGAGGCCCAAACACCACAAGACCCTGAGCACTGCTGTGCTTCCAAGATGCTGCTGGCACTGGGCCAGGGGCGGGTCATCTCCCCTCTCCCACAGCACCAATATATTTGCATCATGAACTTCCCAGTTCAAAGGCAGGCAGAGCAGGAGAGCAGAGTCTAGAGAGTAACAGGAGAGGAAGGAAAGATTTTCAGGAGGTGTCTCACACACTCCCACATGTGTGGAATGAAGGGCGCTCTGGAGGCTGTCTCAGACACCCATTGCATTTCACTCCTTTGTCACAGAAGCTGCAGGGGCAAGGGAGATGGCACTGATTTACCACCTGCCCCCAGGCCAGCACTCAGTGTTCTCACAAATGTTGGCTTGTTTGGTCCTGACAGCCTGCATAGCAGGCAACTTCACTCCCATTTTATAGGTAAGGACACAGCAGCCAGTTCACGAAGATGAGGCGACTTGCCCACAGTCATAGCACTGGCCAAAGGCAGAGGCAGGAACCAGACAGAGATGGAAAGCCACGACTTTCTCCACATTGGCTGGCCTCAAGGCAGGATCTGAGTCTCTGTTCTCCAAGCTCAATAAAGTTTTGGCCATTCTGGGGCACATAAAGCCTAACTCAGGGCTCATTAATCAGTGCTCTTGTTGAGACTCTGGTTTCACCTTGATTGCAGAGGATAATCATTTGTTAACTTAAAAAAGACCTATATAGTACTCTGACAATAGGAGAAATCAGGGACATAATGACCTCAGTACTTGCTATGTAAAATATAAGAAATGGGGAACTCCAGGTTTTTGTGGTGAGTCCCACAGACTTGTTATTTTGCTATAGGATATATATAGAATTTATAACTTAAAACAAACAGCTAATCTTGACTGAAAAAAATGCTTAAGATCCCTAATCTGTTTTGTGATAAAATATATAACCTACCACTTAAAAAATATAAAATCTACCATTTTAGTCATTTAAAAATGTATAGTTCGGTGGCATTAAGTATGTTCACACTGTTGCACAACCATTACCATCATCCATCTCCAGAATTTTTTCATCTTCCCAAACTCCTGTCCCCACTAAACATGACTCCCATATCTGTTCTTAAGAGTAGCAGCTTACACAGTACTTTGCCCAGAGCACATGCTTAGGAAATGCTTGTTGAAGAAAAGTGAGATTTATAGTCATACGAGAGGACCAACTATTATATAAATAAAAGAGATTAAAGCAAGTATATTTTTCCATCGCTAAAGACTAACAGCATTCATAGCCAAGAAGAATTAAGAGTAATTTATGACTTGTTTACACTTCTGGCATCAACTCTCATCATCTGTTGTGACTGAGTCCTCTTGCTCCCTTTAGATGCATTAGCAGGTGGTAGTGAAATCTAGTGAAGGGGGTGGGAAAGAAGAAGGGGGTGGGAAAGAAGAGATGGCTGGCCGGCCAACACTCAGGGATAGTTGTTGAGCTGTCACTCTGCGGAGAGGGACTCGGTGCACTCCTAGACAAGCCTCCTGTGACAGATTTGTGTGACTTGGCAGTGACCCTCTGATGGAAATTCACTGAAGAGCATGGATCTCAAATCCTGGTGAGCAAAGCTTTCAGAGAGCTTCTGTGCATAGAAGCAGCCTAGACAGAAGGCAAAGGCTTCCCCAGTACCCTTTGGGTGAATTGGGGAAGCAGAGAAGTATGGATCACAAGGCATTTTACTGATTCCCGGGCACTGCAAAAGCATGCAAAGCCTCAACAATCAGCCCCTTTACTTAGGAAAGATCTAGTGTGGTAAAGACACACTGCCCTAAGTGGACAGGGTTGGAGGTAAGCTGTTTGTTGGAGACAAGTTAACTGGATTTTCAAAAACTGACTGAGGGACAAGGCATGCACATAGCAATGGCCACTGGGCCAATAGCTGGCCTCCCTTGTCTTTTTTTGGCAAAAGAAAAAAAAAAAAAAGAAAGAAAAAAAAGAAAAAAGAAATTTTGCTAGAGAAAAAATTGGGACAGTACTGATGTCTATGGTTTTTTATTCTTCTGACCATTGTTGTTCAATAACTTTTCCTTTCCTTCCCGGAAAATGTGCCTTACCCATAGATTCATACTTAAAACCCTAGACTAGGAAGGTGATTCTGGACTGGCAGATTTGGATTAGCTGAGAGATGCTCTGTTCCAAGAGAGGGGACCGATAATTATCTGTGCTTTGGAAGTAACTTTATGATGTTTGGATTTTGTGCTGGCACCAGCCTCCAGGCTTGAAGCACTCTGCTGTCACATGGCATGCAGCCTGTCCAAGAAAAACTCTATAAAATGAAAATACTTTATTGCCACGGCCTTTGACTTTTTGAGAGTTAAACAAATACTGTAATCTCTTGCAACATTTAATTTAAACTCAGTTCACCTAAAGAAAAAATGAGTTCTGAATCCGTCCATTTCACTTCTTAAAAAGCACTAGCCTTCTCTGTGGTGTCACTGTTTTGTTTGTTATGTGCCCAACTGTTATTTCACATATGTGAGAAGAAAATTGGCATCAAGTCCATATGAACTCAACTACTGGCAAAGGCAATGCTGGAACTTGCCATTGAGAAGATTAGGTTCCCAAGAAACGTCTCTAGCACTGTCCAATATCCACAAACTAAAAAAGTGTGTGTGTGTAAATATACACACACTTACTTGATTTGAAGAAGCTGATGTCCTACAACCGTCCCAGAGTTCAGGTATTCCATTAGTAGTTTAAGTTGCTGTGAGCTTAAATATCTCATTTGTACAAATAAATATGTAACCAAAAATAATTTTGCACCAATTAATAAGATAAATAGGAAATTGAGAATTTATTTTTATTCAAGTCTGAGCTTGGATATTTTGATTATCTTGTGTGATTAATAAATAGGATGATTCATAGTTTTCTTATGGATTAGACCATGTTTGCTTGGTATTGGGGGGGTCAGGAAAAGCATTTTTAAATTTTCACTTAATGTTCTCTTTTACTTTTTAAAGGTCTTTTGCTATTTAAGTCTGCCATTTTTCAGACTGCTTAGCCTTTCCCTCAGATTCAAATGTGGAACTAAATCAAGAGAAAAATGGAAAATTTTATCATGCAGAACTGTGGTAAGCGGTTTGATACTGTGAGGTCATAGTTGAAAACTGTGCTATATGGAACCCTGGATCCTTAGTCCCTTGTAATAAGGTAGCTATGGTGGCTGGGCCACCACAACAGGCATTTTTATGTCTGTTCCATCTCTTTAGGACCCTCCCCTGAGAGCACACTATTAAAGGCTCAAGAATGACTGTTGGTAAGGTTAGGCAATCATTTGAAACTGAGATGGACTCTTCTATAACTCAGTCTTACAAAGGTGAAATACTTCTAAAAGAATGAGAACCACTTTGGGAAAACATGCAGAGAATATTCTTTAGGTTTGGATACTTCAGATTTTCATATTCATTCGCTAAAATAACCATTGTGTTTTTCTTAGTCACTGGGGAACCCCACCTATGGGAACATATCAAGGTCTCTGATACGACTGCCAATCATAGACTCCATCTTCCCTACCCTACCCAAAGGGATGTGATCCAGGCCTGGCCAATCAGACGGGGTCATTTCCCTGGCAACAGTAATTAGTCCAGGAGGTGGAGTATGACCCAAGTAGGGCCAATCAGAACCTTTCCTTGAGGCCAGTGTATGAAAGAAGACACGTGTTACCACCAGAGTTGCTCAGCAAGGAAGATCAGAATCTGGGGATACTAATGGCCGTTTTTCCTGCCACAGGGAGAAGCCTAGAGACCTGTCCTCTGAACAAAGCCAAGCACAGTCAGGCTCAGTGGAGAGGTGAATGGAAAGTGAGTCTCAAGAGGGACTGAATCCCAGTTTCTAACCCTGAGCCCTGGTTTCTGCAGGTCTCCCTTTAATCCTATTAGCGGTTCCAATAACATAACATAAGCCAAGAAATTTACTCTTTCCTAAGGTTGGTTAGGATTAGATGTCTGTCACATGGAAAGGGTTCTGAATCATGCTGTGGACGATCTTAACTTGGGAATCACAGTATTACTAACTTCTTTAGTGATTGATGACTTTCCATTAATAAGTGAATGCTAGCTGTCTTTTATGCCAACATTTTGCTAGTTGTATTCCTTATCAATTAATGGGTCAAGAAAGAAATGCTGAAATGCCTAAATCAGAGTGGGGAAGAATGTTTGTGTTTAAAAAAGCAGAATTATATTAAGTTCACTTCTACCCATTAAGCATTTCTCAGCACATGAAGCAAATTTACAGTCTTTGCTGAATGTATTGATTGATCCAGGAATTTATAGCACAAAAATTCTTACCCACATTTCATCACTATCCTTCGTCTACCTTAATGGAACAAAAGAGGCCAGGAACCAGACTGGGGAAGAATAAAAAAAAAAAGCTTCCATCCATAGAAGTGCTTGATTCTTCCTGTCCATATGTTTAGATTCTGCTTCTTTCCCTAATCCAGAGCTGAACATCTCAAAGATGCTGGCAGGTACAAACATGCTCCCTTTTAATTACACTACCAAATTGCTGCAATAACTGATTGCCAGTTAAATAATTATAATCAAGTGCCCATTGTGCATAACAATCATTTAATGACTGCCATCCGAAAACACTATAATAAAGAGAGCTTTAATGAAGAAAACTGGAAAAGGGCCAAGGTTTTATGGTGGTTTGCTTAAAGGGAGAGAGTCATAATCTGTATTTAAGATTAAAAGAAGCCTTTAATCCAGATGCTCAACATTAAACAAGAGAGTGGAGTCATGTTTTGATCAAAAGTTACTGCATGCATAAAAGAAAGTAATGTAAATGTTCTTAAAAAAAAAAAAAAGCTCCAGTAAATTATATTAAGTAAGTGTTTGTAACCATTTGGTTTGGGAAAAAAAAAAATGAAAAAGAAGAAAAACATCTGATTTTTATTTGGACAAGAATACTTAGCTAAAATAAAAGGGAATAGGATTTTATTTGATTTGTATAATATCACTGAAAATAAGTGTGTTGCCATTCAACGTACCTGGTACCAGTAATCATTCCCCTCTATGGACCCTAATCATTTTTGCCCTCACTTTACTAGGCCAGACCTTTATCTTTGGGAGGTATAATTATATCCTCGCACAAAGTCCTAAACTGAAATGGTTTGATAATCTCAGTGCTAACAAACAGTAGTTCTCATTGGAGGGGGAGAAACAAAAAACAAAACAAAAAAAATCTCACCACAAAAAAACTCAGATCAACTAACAGCTACCGCCCCTGCTGATGTATTTGGCAAACAAATTAAGGCTGGAAATTCCTAGAACTGCAACCATTTTCTACCAACTCATATGGAGCCTGGCCAAAGATAAACGCCAGAGACTCCAGATTTTGTTAGAATGAATGCTGGGCGCAAGCTAAAGGCAACATAGTAAGTCCTCTCAAGGAAGAAGAAAAGAACTCATAGAAAACCAAAAGAAGTTACCATAAGTGAGAGCAGATTAGGCTCCAACAGCTTTCCTAGTACCTCAGGGTACAAAGGAGCAGACTTGACCCCTGTTAGGTGCCCACAGAAACAGCCGGTCCTCGGAAGGTCACGATGATGTCTTAGGCTATGAAAAGACCCTGAGCGCCTGAAGGAAACCTATCACAGCCAGGGTTCATTTCTGTGTCAAGGTAAACACAAAGGGCAGAACAGGCTCCGCTGGTGCTCTCAAGATGCCCCAGAAAGCCCTGGGGTTCTGGTATGTGCGTGTGTTGGTGGGGGTGGGGGGGTGGGATGCAGACAGCGAGACAGAGACGAAGGACACAGATAAACTGAGGGTAGGAAAAAACGCCCACCTGCTCATTTGGGGGTAAAGGGCACAGGTCAGAACAGATTTTCTGAGACCATTCTAACTTAAAACTGACCTAGGAGAAGGTGTAGGAATTCAGTGAAGACACCAGGACTTTTTCTGACATTGTAAGTTAAGTGTATCAACAAATCAACAAATTCTCCTTCAAGAAGTTCCCACTTTTTAGCCTGTGTTAGAGGCATCTCCTCACCAGCCTGTACACTGCCAGGGGGAACGGCCTCGGCCCCTATTTTATTCAAGGCTCTCCCACGGCACTGACTGCAGGCTTTGACAGTGTGCAGCCTGCCCTGGGACGTGTGCTCCTAAAGCAGGCTCTTCTCCATTCCTAGGACCAGCTCTTCTTTGCATCTCAAAGTCACCGCCAAACTCCAGTGTGCATCCTGACAAGCCTCCCAGCCCCACTTCCAGGAGTTTGGTGCCTAGCCTCCCTGAGGCTCCTGTTCCCTTTCCTCACTAGGAGTGGTCAGCATCTAGCTCTCCCCATCGGTTTCTTCCTTTATAAAAGGTAACATGAACACTAAACTCAGCTTATAGGGTTTTTTGCGTGCGAGAAGACTTGATGAAAAATGCACAGAAAGCCATGTGACTGGCACTGATAAATGTTCACTAAGCAGACGCACACCATTGCCTCTAGGAGAAAACCCAAATTCAAATTCCTCCATCAGGTGTATGATAACATCGATAATTAAAATGACATAAAATGGGGCGCCTGGGTGGCTCAGTGGGTTAAAGCCTCTGCCTTCAGCTCAGGTCATGATCCCAGGGTCCTGGGATTGAGCCCCACATCGGGCTTTCTGCTCAGCAGGGAGCCTGCTTTCTCCTCTCTCTCTCTCTGCCTGCCTCTCTGCCTACTTGTGATCTCTGTCAAATAAATAAATTAAATCTTTTAAAAATAAATAAATAAAATGACATAAATTATCTTGCTCAGCCACTCACCCCAAACGTTCTTGTTCCTAGTTTTTTACACCCCGATCCATTCCCTGCATAGCAGCCAAGGCTTTAAAAAATATGCAAATCACTCTCTGACAGTCTCCTACTTAAAACACAATACAAGCTCTTTCTCATGGCCTACGAGAGCCTCCAGTCACTTGTCCCCTGCCTCTGTCTCCAACCTCACTTCCTACCACTCTCCCCCACAATTCACCGTGCTTTCGCCATGCTGGCTACATTTCTTCCATTTCTGAAACTGAACAAGCTTGTTCCCACCATAGGTCTTTGCACAAAATGCTCCCCCTGTCCACAGGCTCTTTCCCCAGACACGCACATGTGTGGATCCCTTCTCTGCCTTCAGGTCTCAGCTCAGAAGTTGCTTTCTCAGACGGGCCTGCACTAACCTGCTAGTCTAAACTAACTCCTGACCTCTATTTTCTCCTCCTCCCACACCAATTCACTCTACCCCAACACCCCATTTTGTTTGCATCTTTGTGTTCAACATTAGCTGAAAGGGTCTTTGTGTGTTGTGCATGAAGTTCCATGAAAACAGAGACCTTGCCCTGTGTGTCTTGACTGCCAGTGCTTACGAGGGGCTGAACTGCAGACACCAAATGAGTATGCTGTGTTCCCCTCACAGAGCCCTGCACCCTGGCTGCTGCTTACTAGGTATTTAGGAAGCCTCCACTGAGCTGAAATGCACTGAATTCAACCAAGACACAGATGTCCAAAGCGTGGCTAAAAATCTTCCCTTGGCCACAGTCTTGCCAAAGCAGGTGGACCACGGAGAGCTCATAACTGTGACCTGTGCTTATCAAGGAGTTCATGAAACCTAAAAGGCAGCAGTCATAAGGGTGAACATGAAATAAAGATATTTAGGGCTCGCAAATGTTTCTGGGTTCAATGGAAGGGTGAGGAGACATAAATGCCTAAATTTAGGGCGCACTGTAAACAAAGTGGTAAATGAGAATACTGTGCAACTGGAACCAGGCTAACAGTTAAACTTTTTTTTCTTAAGATTTATTTATTCATTTGAGAGAGAGAGAGAGAGAGAGAGAGAGAGACAGAGCACACGTACGCACATCCTAAAGACAGCATTCGAGTGGGGGGAAAGGCAGAGGGAGAGAATCTCAAGGAGACTCCCTGCTCAGCACAGAGCCCGACATGTGGCTCGATCTCACAATCCTATGATCGATCACGACCTGAGCCGAAACCAAGAGTTGGCTGCTTGTCCGACTGAGCCACGCAGGTGCCCCTAAAGTAAACTCTTCATTTAATATATATCTATATCTATATCTATATCTATATCTATATCTATATCTATATCTATATCTATATATCCAGTCAGTTTCAGATAGGAGTGGGATGCGGAGGCAGAATTCACCATTTTCTGAACTTGAAGAGCACTATCACCTATACTGTATCACACAGCACTTAGAAGCGACCCTATCTTAAATTCACTCTGTTTTAAATATGTTAGTCTTATCCTTTGACTTCAGGTCATAAATTGGACCTTATGCTTTTCTAGTATCTTAGAGTTCCTAGCCTAGTTTTTGGAGAAAAGATTTTGAAGTTTAGCAGACTTGCAACTGAATCCCTGTTCTTCCACCAGTTCTATATTTGGTAAATTATTTATCCACTCTTAGCCTTAATTTCCACCTCTTTTAAGTGGTGATGATGACACTGGCCCCAAAAAGCATTGCCATAAGAAATAAATGGGATAATTTTCATAAATGGTCTACTGATGTACTTAATAGAAACAGGTACTCAAGAAATTACAATTTCCGTCCTGGGTAGGTGGTGAGAGCACAAAACATGACAGCCAAATTGGGGTAGAAAACATGCCAGGAAACATCTATAGGAAGCATAGCAAGAAAAGAAAACAAACTATCAACTGGAAGAAATAAAACAAGGCCCAAAGTGCTGTAATGTTTTGTTATTACTCCCCATTTAAGAAGGATCTACCAATATTGGTATTTTATGGCTTGGTCATGGTGACAAGTAGCAGTCAGGACTGACTATCAGAAGCAAGCAGTCACTAAAGATCAAAAATCATTGGTTAACTACAGAAAGAAAGTAAAGGGAAAGCATGTTCCTGAGAACAGTATTTGCTTTAAATCTATATAGTAACAGAGAGCTCATGGCAGGATTCCAACCGAAAACCATTGGGAATTTAAGTATTCCTTGATCTTAGTAAGAAATGCCAAGTCATCATGAAAAACTGCTGTGTCCCTCCATTTGGCATTCCACGGCTCTGACACCAACAATGGAGCTGTCGGACCCATCACAAAGGCTAGGGTGAAAAGTAAGTGAAAGAGAGCAATAAGGTCACTATTTTTAACAATATCAGGGGGCAGGTATTTAAAGAAAAAGGAAAAGACAAGCCACCTGCTTCGGGCCTATCACACCATTTAGCTCTATGAATTAAGAGAAATATTAGAAATATTAGTAAAAAAGAAAGGAAAGGTAACCGAAAAGGATATCTGCCACTCTGTATGCTCAGCCTGCTGTATCATTATCTTTATGATAACCACACCAGTTTCCCAATTTTTTCCACCAATTTCTCCTGACTCTCTGGCTGTGTGATTTTGGTGGACTGTTTACCCTAATACCACTAGAGATGGGAACATATTCCAGCTCTGACCAGTGAGAGCTACCTCCCTGCCCCCACTATGGTAACTGGGTCACTAGAAACCAGTGAAGCAGGACCTTAGCTAGTACCAATGGGAAGAAGGCTTGCTTTCCCTGGTAGTTGCTATGGCTGGGGATGGGCTACCAGTGCCATCTTGTTATCCCAAGGCCAGAGCCTTCTGAAGAATGAACAGTGAAGCAGTGTAGAGAAAAGCCAGGCAAGAGAAGAAGACACCACTGACATTTTTTTAACTCTTAGATCTAGGGGTGTCTGAGGCTAGAACTATCCATGAATTTTTCAGTTATTTGAACATATAAATCCTTACGTTTCCTTAAATTTGAGTTAGTGTCTAATTTCCAACCCAAAGAATCTGACTGATACAGTAATTAATCCTATAGAGTTTAATCCTAAAGGAGGTATCTAAAAAAGCAGTCCACGAAGTACTTTTCTGAGTTCTCTTAAAAAGAAAAAAAAAAAGAGGAAGAGTTAGAATATGTGAGATGCTGGGAAACCTCCTACATTTCTCACACTAATAATTCTATTGGGCCAAATATGTATATGTATGTGACGTGAATATGCATGAGACAACTGCACTGTGAGATTTCTGTAAACAGAAGGGGACCTTCTATTTATTATGTCCCCAAGCCTTCACCTTAGCTCTCCATCAGAGTCAGGCAGTCATTCATTCTTTCAAAGGTGTTCTTAGTAAGTGCTGAGCACGTGCCAGGTATTATGCTAGGTACTGAGGATATAAAGATAATTAAGACACATTCTTATTCTTAAGAAGCTAGCAAATAATTATGATCCAGTGTGACAAGCATGAGACAGGAACCAGGGGGGACCTTCAGAAAGGATGAAAGCTTAAAGGATGGGCACGCATTTGCCAGGTGGAGCGAATAAGTGCCAAGGGACAGGCAGAAGTGTAGGGTAGCTAAGACCAACAAGCTTGAGAGGGACGCTAGAGCCTGCTGTAGGACCTGCCCGTGACTGCCATGCTGAGGAGCCTACCTTACCCCAAAGCAAAGTTCAGCCTCTATAAGATCCTGAGTAACGTGCTCAGATCTCTGTGTCAGAAAGGGAAGCCTGGTGGCTGCTGGAGGTAGGACTGGAGAGGATAGGGACTGAAGGTGGGACTCACTGGGGCCTGTGCTTGTCAATGGGAAATGGCTGTGGGACTTTGATGGAGAAAAGCCAGACGAAACTAGGAGGTAAGTATCTATGGTTCTAACTCGAAAGAACAATGAATGCTAATCCCATACAGGTGACTTGAGAAGAATGCTGTTCAAGATGATTATCTGCATCTTAAATGACATAGAACAAGAGTAATACTGGAAGATGGTAATACATGTCTGCACTTTCCTCAGACTCTGCATCTCACCATCTCCACCCTAAGTTCTTTTTCCAAACTAATGTCCATCCACCTCATGACTCAGCTTCAGGGACGGGCCTTTGCTTCACATCTGCTGGTAACCTTGGAGTCCTCTATGCTATGGCACCCCTACACTTTTTTTTTTTTAACTTTATTTATTTATTTCACAGAGAGAGAGAAAGTGCACGCACATGTGTGCACAAGCAGGGGGAGCAGCAGGCTGAGGGAGAGGGAGAAGCAGGCTCCCTGTGGAGCAGGGAGCCTGATGAAGGGCTTGATCCCAGGACGCCTGAATCATGACCTGAGCCAAAGGCAGAAACTTACCCAACTGAGCCACCCAGGCACCCTCTATATTTAAAAAAAAAAAAAAAAAAGTTTATAAGTGACTATACCTCTCTGAATCTCAACTTCCACATCTGTAAGATGGGAATACTGACATTTACCTCAGGGTGAGGACTGAATAAGACAAATCTCCAAGAGCGCTGCACAGAGCCCAGCACATAATAAATACTCACTACACAAAAGCAGCTGCTGAAGATGAGCTCACTGCACTGGCAAAGATACTCACACCTACCAGCAGCTTTTCATTTCTAGGGACTTCTGGACCTTACAGTTAATAGAATTTTGTGTTAAGAGCAAGGCAGGAGCACTTTACTGGGTAGTTAGAACACAGGGACTAACAGAAGCTCAGTAACTCTGAAGGTCCATAGCAATCTGGTCAGGCTGCAGTGTAGGGTGCTGGGCAGAAGGGGAATGCATGTTCATGTTCCTGGACACAGAAATGCAGTATACAAGCTGCTCCTTCTCAGTGAAAATGTCGTTCTATTGTCACCCCTCCTTTAAAAGCTGGGGAATGTTTTGTGACGGAAGTAAGAAACTCAGGGGACTAACAGGTCTGTTGATGATGTGGCTTTATCTTATTCCTAAAGCCAAACCTACCGAGATAGCTTGTTTATAGAATTTCCTACAATCCTCTTTAACCAAACCCTCTGTGGACAAGTTGGGACTTGGCTACCACTGGGTCTGGCTTAATGGTTTGTGAAAATGCGCAAACTCAGGAAGAGATGAGAGAGCCATAATGCAAAAATCCAACAAGATTGGGCAGATGTACACTGCTTCAGCATCTCCATCCTCAACCCACCCACACAGAGCTTTAGGTGCCAGAGGGGCAAAGCTTCAGAGTTTGCAAACACTTTAAAATCACATTCAGCCACCAAGGGCAATGGTCCCAAACCTACTTTAGACCAAAGATACCTCTTGAGAGTATAATGACACTGAACCTCCCCTCCATAACACACATACATGCAACCTTTGGTGTACAACCTTTGGGTGTTCAGGAACCATCCCTTACCCCACCTGCAGGCCCATCTTGGTCCCACAGGAATTTCGAGGAACCAGTTCACAGGGCTTGAAAGAAGAGGTAGGAGAGTCAAGAGTTCCTCTTCTTGGGGCTCAGTTTTTTCCAGGACACAATTCATTGCCACGAATGCCACCTCCTCACAGGGAGATGGCTAATGAATCACGGGAAATTTAGCCTGAACACTGATCTGTCTGCAGTGCCTAACTCTTAGGGGTCATGGAGCATCCTGGAATCTTAGTGGTGTCAAACGTGCTAGGTACATTAAAGTCGAAGAGGATCTGGAGGTGTGGGGTGAGAAGGGAGCCAGTCACCAGGTTTCCCTGGGAAGTAGCAGGAAAGCCTGTTCTCTTCCCCTCAGCTCCACCTAGTTCTCCTGGTCTTCTCTTATGCACAGACAGCAGATTCCTCGGGTGATCTGTCTCAGATCCAAATGGTTAAAAATACTTTGCTAAATACCTTCCTAGATGAATTGAAATCCAAGACCTTTTTGAGCCTCGTCCAGCCATCCCTCAAAGGGTGAGCAGGGCTGAAAGTCATGTTCTTTCCTAGCTGAGACCCTGAGTCAGACTTCTGCCTGTCAATCTTCTGATGTCACAAGTCAAACTGAGCCATGGAAGGCTGAACAAGCATCTTTAGGAAATAGAAACTCAACTGTAAGAACACAGGTATTTCCAAACGCAAAACATCCCTGCCCAGTCTCTAACTCAGCTACTGTATATAAACTTAGCCATGATACTGGCATGAGAATTAAAAACAACAACAACAACAACCAGGAGTCAAAGGTGAAAAGGATAACAAAGTACCACTAGTCATTATCTTAGGCAAGACATGTAAAGTGCTAAAGAACACATATAAAGACTTTGCCCTTGTGGGAATTCTATTTGATTGGGGGCTGGAGTGGGAGACAGGAAATAAACAAAAATGGATAATTTCAGATAGTGATTAAGTGCCACATAGAGAATAAAACAGGGGAAAGGGATAAAGAATGGCTGAGGGACTGTTTTTATATCCATTTCATAGATGAGGAAACTGAGGATAACAGAAGTCATGTGGATGGTCTAATGCTTCACAGTGAGCAAGTAGTGAATTTAAACTTAGGTGTGTCTGATTCCAAAGCTATTCCTAACCACTAACCCATTATATTGCTTCAGCTTCCAGAGAAACCAAAGAATCTGGAGAACACAGAAGGTGACAAACCATCTTTATTTTTAAAACTCCCTCTCCAGGATATCATCAAAACTCTGAGATCTATGAACTCAAAGGAGTATACTACAGCTGCCATTTTGATGCTAATGCAACTAACATCTGAGATTTTCTACATGATATTTAACATACTTTAATCCTTAATGCCATCCTCTGAGAGGGGAATTACTGTCCCTATACTTTGATAAAAGAGTTTAAGTAACCTGTTGAAAATCACAGAGCTTAGAAGTGTGGAAGCTGCAATCCAGGCCTCGTGCCTCTGAGTGCATTGCTTTTTCCATTACACCATGCTGCCTTCCAGAAGACTCCCCAAGGAGCTACATTTTTCTCCCACTGGGAGACAAGGCATAACTAACTTGGCAGTGCAGACAGAAAGGAGTGACTGTTTTGCATCTCTGCCAAGCAAGCATTCATGCCCTTTGCAATATGACTTGGACACAATACCCAACCAATCTTTAGCAGCTAAGCATTCTAGAATCTGCTGAAGAATTTTCTCACCTTCTCCATATGGGGTCCAAAATTAAGAGGGGAAAAACATATTTATGTCTCATTCAAAATTCAAAAAGCAATAAATCCTTCAAGGCTCTGGTGAGTTTCTCTAATCCGCTGTAATCATGTTTCCTTGTATAACAAGTCTTGTGATGTCTGTAGCTCTGTCTCGCTATAGTAACAGCAGCCCGAATGTTGGAGTTCTTCTTCTTGTGCCTGGGGGATTATTCCACTTTCCACATTAGGAATAAGCCGCAGACTTTGGGTTCTAAAACGGAGCCAGAAATGCTGACTAGAATCCAGATGCCCGAAATACACTTAGAACTAAATTGTACTGCCCTCTGTGAAAGACACAAATGAAAAGAATGTACCACGTTCTAGAATACTAGTCCAGAAAGCAAAGTTATGAATAGAGCCAGCATGGCTTCTGCTGCAACTCAAGGGCTACTTAAAGCTACCTGGAGACTTTCTAACCATCTCCTCTACTTTTAAAGTTTGTTCCCCCTGACTTTAAAATTTTTTTTTCCTTACAAAAGCCAAACATACTTGGGAAGGAGGATGTACTATAGACTCAACCTAATAAACTGGGTTTTCACATACCTCTAGAACTTTCTGGAGGTGTCCTTTTACATTAGAAAAATTATTTAGGTTTGGGGGAGAGTCAAGATGGTGGAGGAGTAGCAGACTGAGATGACATCAGGTCGCAGGAGATCAGCTAGATAGTTATCAAACCATTCTGAACACCTACAGACCCAACAGGGGATCAAAGAGAAGAGCAGCAATTCTAGAAACGGAAAATCGACCACTTTCTGAAAGGTAGGACATGTGGAGAAGTGAATCCGAAGGGACGGGAAAGATAGACTGCGGCGGGAAGGGCCAGCTCCTGGAAAGCAGTAAAGCAGCAGAGCACAAAATCCAAACTTTTAGAAGTCTGCTTTACTGAGGGACATCGCTCCAGAGGCTAAGTGGGGGGTGGAGCCCTCGCAAGGACAGTGTGGTCTCAGGTCCCGCGGGGTCACAGGTGTCTGCGTGTAGCAGAGCTCGCACGTATCAGAGCAGGAAAGCTGACTACAGAGACAAAGCTGAGCAGTGGGCTCTCAGCTTGGGGTTTCCTTAAACTGTGATCCGCGGCACAGTATTACCACTGCTCTTTGAGCAGGGAACCCCCCCCACCCCCCAACCAAGTGGCCGATTCGGGAGACCCACCTTCCTCTGCTGAAAGAGCAGGAATCTGCTGGGTTTGGAGATTCCAAATGGGGCTGTGTGCCAGAGACAGAAACGCTAGGTCACAGGCCAGGTGAGCTTGGAGGGTGGCTGGAAACCAGGGAGATGGGAGTGATTGACCGCTTTTCTCTAAGGGCACACTGAGGAGTGGGGCCCCGAGCTCTCAGCTCCTCCAGGCTGGAGATTGGGAGGCCGCCATTTTCATTCCTGTCCTCCAGAGCTCTACGGAAAGCATTCAGGGAACAAAAGCTCCTGAGAGCAAACTGGAGCAGATTACTTAGCCTGGCCCCTGGCAAGCACGGTGCAATTCCACCTCAGGCAAAGACATTTGAGAATCACTGCAACAGGCCCCTCCCCTAGAAGATCAAGAACATCCAGCCAAGACCAAGCTCACTGATGAAGGAGAACAGTGGAATTCCAGAGGAGGGGAAACCAAAGCATGGAATTCATGGCTTTCTCCCCATGACTCCTTAGTCTTGCAAAGTTAATTAAATTTTTTAAATTTTAGTTCTTTCTTATTCTAATTTTTTTAAACTTTTCCTCTTTCCTCTATAATGTTTTTTAACTACTTTAACAATAACTTTCTTAAAAAAATCTTTTTAAACCTTCATTATTATAGTCATATTTTATCCTTCATTGTATCTAATTTTATTTTTTATATACACATAGGGTTTTTTCTTCTAAAAAATTTTTGGATACAATTTCTTCCCATAGATCAAAATATACCCTAAATCTACCACAGGGTTTGTTCTAGTCTCCAGTCTGAGCAAATTCTCTCCATTTTCTTTTTTTTTTCTTTTTCCAACCAACTTATCAATTCCTTTTTTAGAATTTTTTTTTTTAAATTTCATCTTTACAGTCATATTCCATCCCTTCATCATGTTTACCCTTATTTTTGTATATATTTAAGTTTTTCTTTCTTTAAAATTTTGGGATGTAATTTCTTCTAAGAGAACAAAATACACCCAAAATCAAATGGGTGGCTCTGTTCTAGTCACCAGTCTAATTTTTTAAACATTTTAAATTTTAATTCTAATTTTTAAATTTAATTAAATTTTAATTTTTTAACATTTTTAAAAATTTCTTTTTACCCCTTTTCTTCTCCCCCCAGTTTGGGGTCTCCTCTGATTTGGTTAGCATACATTTTTCTGGGGTCTTTGCCACCCTTTTAGTATTTTATTCTCTCGTTCATATATTCTTATCTGGATAAAATGATAAGGTGGAAAAACTCACCACAAAAAAAAGAAAAAAAAAAGAAAGAAGGACAAGAGGCAGTACCGAAGGCTAGGGACCTGATCAATATGGACGTTGGTAATATGTCAGATCTAGAGTTCAAAATGACGATTCTCAAGGTGCTAGCTGGGCTTGAAAAAGGCATGGAAGATATTGAAGAAAACCTGTCTGGGGAAATAAAAGCCCTTTCTGGAGAAATGAAAGAACTTAAATCTAACCAAGCTGAAATTAAAAAAGCTATTAATGAGGTGCAATAAAAAATGGAGGCTCTTACTGCTAGGATAAATGAGGCACAAGAGAGAATTAGTGATATAGAAGACCAAATAATGGAGAATAAACAAGCTGAGCAGAAGACAAACAACTACTGGACCACAAGGGGAGAATTTGAAAGATAAGTGATACCATAAGATGAAACAATATGGGGCACCTGTGTTGCTCAGTGGGTTAAAGCCTCTGCCTTTGGCTCGGGTCATGATCCCAGGGTCCTGGATTGAGCCCCACATTGGGCTCTCTGCTCAGCGGGGAGCCTGCTTCCTCCTTTCTCTCTCTCTGCCTGCCTCTCTGCCTACTTGTGATATCTCTGTCAAATAAATAAAATATTTTTTAAAAAAGATGAAACAATATTAGAATAACTGGAATTCCAGAAGAAGAAGAAAGAGAGAGGGGGACAGAAGGTATATTGGAGCAAATTATAATAGAGAATTTCCCTAATATGGCAAAGGAAACAAGCATCAAAATCCAGGAGGCACAAAGAGCCCCCCTCAAAATCAATAAAAATAGGTCCATACCCCGTCATCTAATAGTAAACCTTACAAGTCTTAGTGACAAAGAGAAAATCCTGAAAGCAGCTTGGGACAAGGAGTCTGTAACCTACAATGGTAAGAATATTAGATTGGCAGCAGACTTATCCACAGAGACCTGGCAGGCCAGAAAGAACAGGTATGATATATTCAGAGCACTAAATGAGAAAAACATACATCCAAGAATACTATATTCAGCTAGGCTATCATTGAAAATAGAAGGAGATAAAAAGTTTCTAAGACAAAAAAAAATGAAAAGAATCTGTAAACACCAAATCAGCCGTACAGGAAATATTGAAAGGGGTCCTCTAAGCAAAGAGAGAGCCTAAAAGTAGTAGAACAGAAAGGAACAGAGACAATATACAGTAACAGTCACCTTACAGACAATACAATGGCACTAAATTCATATATTTCAATAGTTACTCCGAATGTAAATGGGCTAAATGCCCCAATCAAAAGACACAGGGTATCAGAATGGATAACAAAACAAAACCCATCAATATGCTGTCTACAAGAAACTCATTTTAGACCCAAGACACCTCCAGATTTAAAGTGAGGGGGTGGAAAACAACTTACCATGCTAATGGACATCAAAAGAAAGCTGGGTTGGCAATCCTTGTATCAGATCAATTAGATTTTTTTTTAAAGATTTTATTTATTTATTTGACAGAGATCACAAGTAGACAGAGAGGCAGGCAGAGAGAGAGAGGGAAGCAGGCTACCCGCTGAGCAGAGAGCCCGATGCGGGACTCGATCCCAGGACCCTGAGATCATGACCTGAGCCGAAGGCAGCGGCTTAACCCACTGAGCCACCCAGGCGCCCAGATCAATTAGATTTTAAGCCAAAGACTATAATAAGAGATGAGAAGGACACTACATCATACTCAAAGTGTCTGTCCAACAAGAAGATCTAACAATTTTAAATATCTATGCCCCTAACATGGGAGCAGCAAACTATATAAACTAATTAATAACAAAATCAAAGAAACTCATCAACAATAATACAATAATAGTACAGGACTTTAAGAGCCCCCTCACTGAAATGGACAGATCATCCATGCAAAAGATCAACAAGGAAATAAAGGCCTTAAATGACACATTGGACCAGATGGACATAACAGATCTATTCAGAACATTCCATCCCAAAGCAACAGAATACACATTCTTCCCTAGTGCACATGGAACATTCTCCAGAATAGATCACATCCTGGGTCATAATCAGATCTCAACTGGTACAAAAAGACTGGGGTCATTCCCTGCGTATTTTCAAACCACAATGCTCTGAAGCTAGAACTCAATCACAAGAGGAAAGTTGGAAAGAACTCAAATACATGGAGGCTAAAGAGCATCCTACTAAAGAATGAATGGGTCAACCAGGAAATTAAAGAAGAATTGAAAAAATTCATGGAAATAAATGATAATGAAAACACAACTGTTCAAAATCAGTGGGACACAGAAAAGGTAGTCTTGAGAGGAAAGTATATAGCGATACAAGCCTTTCTCAAGAAACAAGGAAGGTCTCAAGTACATAACCTAACCCTATGCCTAAAGCAGCTGGAGAAAGAACAGCAAAGAAAGCCTAAACCCAGCAGGAGAAGAGAAATAATAAAGATCAGAGTAGAAATCAATGAAACAGAAACAAACAAAAAAAAAAAGAAAACAAACAAACAAACAAACAACAACAAAAAAAAACCCCAGCAGAATGAATTAATGAAATTAGGAGCTAGTTCTTTGAAAGATTTAATAAGATTGATAAGTCCCTGGCCAGACTTATCAAAAAGAAAAGAGAAAGGACACAAATTAATAAAATCACGAATGAAAGAGGTGAGATCACAACCAACACCAAAGAAATACAAACAATTATAGGAACATATTATGAGCAAGTTACACCAGCAAATTTGACAATCTGGAAGAAATGGATGCATTCCTAGAGACATATAAACTACAAAAACTGAACCAGGAAGAAATAGAAAATCTGAACAGACCCATAACCAGTAAGTAGACTGAAGCAGTCATCAAAAATATCCCCAAAACAAAAGCCAGATGGCTTCCCAGGGGAGTTCTACCAAACATGTAAAAAAGAATTAATAGCTATTCTCCTCAAAATGTTCCAAAAAATAGAAATGGAAGGAAAACTTCCAAACTCATTTTACGAAGCCAGCATTACCTTGATCCCAAAACCAGACAAAGCCCCATCAAAAAGGAGAACTGCAGACCAAAATCCTTGATGAAGACAGATGCAAAAATTCTCACCAAAATACTAGCCAGTAGGATCCAACAGTACATTAAAAGGGTTATTCACCACGACCCAGTGGGATTTATTCCAGGGCTACAAGATTGGTTTAACATCCACAAATCAATCAATGTGATACAATACATTAATAAAAGAAAGGACAAGAACCATATGATACTCTCAATAGATGCTGGAAAAGCATTTGACAAAGTATAGCATCCATTCTTGATCAAACCTCTTCAAAGTGTAAAGATAGAGAGTACATACCTCAATATCATCAAAGCCGTCTATGAAAAACCCACAGCGAATATCATTCTCATTGCAGAAAAACTGAGAGCTTTTCCACTAAGGTCAGCAACACATCAGGGATGTCCATTATCACCACTGCTTTTCAACATAGTACTAGAAGTCCTAGCCTCAGCAATCAGACAACAGAAAGAAATTAAAGGCATCCAAATCGGCAAAGAAGTCAAACTATCACTCTTTGCAGAGGATATGATACATTATGTGGAAAACCCAAAAGACTCCACTCCAAATCTGCTAGAACTTGTATAGTAATTCAGTAAAATGTCAGGATATAAAATCAATGCACAGAAATCAGTTGCATTTTTATACACCACCAACAAGACAGAAGAAGGAGAAATTAAGGAGTCGATCCCATTTACAATTGCACCCAAAACCATAAGATACCTAGCAATAAGCCTAACCAAAGAGGCAAAGAATCCGTACTCAGAAAACTATAAAGTACTCATGAAAGAAACTGAGGAAGACACAAAAAAATGGAAAAATGTTCCATGCTCATGGATTGGAAGAACAAATACTGTGAAAATGTCTATGCCACCTAAAGCAATCTACATGTTTAATGCAATCCCTATCAAAATACCATCAATTTTTTTCAAAGAAATGGAACAAATAATCATAAAATTTATACGGAACCAGAAAAGACCTCGAATAGCCAGAGGAATGTTGAAAAAGAAAGCCAAAATTGGTGGCATCACAATTTCAGACTTCAAGCTCTATTACAAAGCTGTCATCATCAAGACAATATGGTACTGGCACAAAAACAGACACATAGATCAATGGAACAGAATAGAGAGCCCAGAAATAGACCCTCAACTCTATGGTCAACTAATCTTTGACAAAGCAGAAAAGAATGTCCAATGGAAAAAAGTCTCTTCAACAAAAGGTGTTGGGAAAATTGGACAGCCACATGCAGAAAAATGAAACTGGACCATTTCCCTACACCACACACAAAAATAGACTCCAAATGGATGAAAGACCGCAATGTGAGACAGGAATCCACCAAAATCCTTGAGGAGAACACAGGCAACAACCTCTTCGACCTCAGCTGCAGCAACTTCTTCCTAGAAACATCGCAAAGGCAAGGGAAGCAAGGGCAAAAATGAACTATTGGGACTTCATCAAGATCAAAAGCTTTTGCACAGCAAGGGAAACAGTCAACGAAACCCAAAGACAACTGACAGAATGGGAGAAGATATTGCAAATAACATATCAGATAAAGGGCTAGTATCCAAAATCTATAAAGAACTTATCAAACTCGACACCCAAAGAACAAATAAT
Source organism: Lontra canadensis (assembly GCF_010015895.1). NCBI lineage: Eukaryota > Metazoa > Chordata > Mammalia > Carnivora > Mustelidae > Lontra > Lontra canadensis. The sequence continues at coordinate 2,485,184 of NW_022631118.1, read as the reverse complement.
CCAATCAAGAAATGGGCAGAGGACATGAACAGACATTTCTTCAAAGAAGACATCCAGAAGGCCAACAGACACATGAAAAAGTGCTCCCCATCACTCGGCATCAGGGAGATACAAATCAAAACCACAGTGAGATACCACCTCACACCAGTCAGATTGGCTAAAATTAACAAGTCAGGAAACAATAGATGCTGGCGAGGATGCAGAGAAAGGGAACCCTCTTACACTGTTGGTGGGGATGCAAGCTGGTGCAGCCACTCTGGAAAACAGTACGGAGGTTCCTCAAAAAGTTGAAAATAGAGCTACCCTATGACCCAGCAATTGCACTACTGGGTATTTACCCTAAAGATACAAATGTAGTGATCCAAAGGAACACATGCACCCAAATGTTTATAGCAGCAATGTCCACAATAGCCAAACTATGGAAAGAACCTAGATGTCCATCAACAGATGAATGGATAAAGAAGATATGGTGTGTGTGTGTGTGTGTGTGTGTGTGTGTGTACATACATACACACAATGGAATACTATGCAGCCATCAAAAGAAATGAAATCTTGCCATTTGCAATGACATGGATGTAACTAAAGGGTATTATACTGAGCAAAATAAGTCAATCAGAGAAAGACAATTATCATATGATCTCTCTGATATGAGGAATTTGAGAGGCAAAGTGGAGGCTTTGGGGGTAGGGAAGGAAAAAATGAAACAAGATGGGATCAGGAGGGAGACAAACCATGAGAGTCTTAATCTCACAAAACAAACTGAGGGTTGCTGGGGGGAGGGGGGTATGGAGAGTGTGGCTGGGTTACAGACATTGGGGAGGGTATGTGCTATATTGAATGAGGTGAAGTGTGTAAGCCTGATGATTCACAGACCTGTACTCCTGGGGCAAATAATACATTATATGTTAATAAAAAATTTTTAAATAAAAAAATAAAATAAAAATATAAAAAATGAGAAAGAAAGAAATAAGACATTTTTATCTGTAGCTAATGTAATTCTGGATATATAATTCTATATATAAATGATAAAACATAAATTATTAAAATTAATATTTTATCAAGGTTAAAAAAAGAAAAATTATTTAGGTTTTCATGGATTTCTTTGATAAGTAAATGACTTTTCTCTATGGTTAAGCACTTGTAATTGTTATTAAGATAAATTTATTAAATTATTTAACAGAAATAAGTTGTTTAACCCTTAAAGTTCCCCCAACAAAGTTGTTATTATTTCCATTCTACAATGAAGGTCTAAGTCTCAAGATGCTGCTACTACTACTGCACAAGGTTACACAGCTAGAACTTTAATATAGGGAACTAGGGTCTAGAACCTCTTCTGGAATAAAAAGTTCAAAGCCCTCTCCCCCACTACAGAAGAGCCATCGCTTCTATCTACTGGCTGTCACCAAAACTTTCTGAATTAAACTTGATTTTCATAGCAATAACTTTCTTCTTGCATTGTTTTTCACTCAGGGAGTATTTAATTAAATGGTATAATTACAAGTCCATCTGGCTTTCCCAGGCTGTGGAAAGCATACCCCTCCAATGGTGGGAGAAGAAATGTGCAGGTGTTTTAGAAACCAGCCTAGTAGCTGGGAGCATCCAGCCTCTGTGGGTACGAGATAATGCTTTAACAAGAGAGTATAGTTAATTAGAGAGTCAATAAAGGGAAAGTCAATTAGGAAAGCTGTATTGACTATATAATACTTTTTCAGAGATTTTATTTATTTATTTATTTATTTATTTATTTGAGAGAGTGAGCTAGAAAGTGTGCACTTGTGTGTATAAGCAGAGGAGGGGCAAAGGGAGAAAGAGAGAATTTCAAGCAGACGCTATGCTGAGCATGAGCCCAGCATGGGACTCGATCTCACAACCCTAAGATCACCTGAGTCAAAACCAGGAGTTGGATGTTTAGCCAACTGAGCCACCCAGGAACCCCGAATGTATAATAATTTTTTAAAAAGCATATTATGCCTCTTGTTTGTCAACCTGCTTTCAGTTAGGATGGACTCTCAGGCTTGTTTGACTCCTTTATTTATTTATTTAGGACGATTTTATTTATTTCTTTGACACAGAGAGCACAAGCAGGGGGAGTGGCAGGCAGAGGGAGAAGGAGCTGAGCAGGAAGCCCAACGCAGAGCTTGATCCCGGGACCCTGGGATCATGCCCTGAGCTGAAGGCAGACACTCAAAGGACTGAGCTATCCAGGTGTCCAGGGGTGAATGCCCAGCACCCTCGGAGTTTCTAGTAATGGCAAACATTTTCTTATGGGGACTGCTAACCATGCTCCTTTATACACCCTGCCTCTCTGGCCCAACTTGACTGGTCCCAGAATGAGCAACAGACCTAAGCTGGGCCCTGGGTTTTTAGTCAGGGACCCGAGAGGCCGGTCCATGTCAGGTGATGCAGCTATAAATCAGGAGGCTGTGGAGCTGCCAGCAGCCATGTTTCCTGTCTTGCGGAAGAGGCCTGTCTGCAGGGACAACCCCTGTTCCTGTTACTCCTGAACTGCAGCTTTTCCCCAGGTGTGCCTGATTAATCTCTCTTTCAGTTGTGTGCAATGCTCCATTGTTTCTGTTCGCCTCTGGTAATTCAAGTTGGGTCTATTTCACTTGAAACCAACAGAGTCCTGAATAATTTAGAAACGGTACCAGGAATGGAGAGCTGAAAGGAAGCAAGTCTAAATGCAGAAAAGTGTGAGACGAGGTGGGAGGGGGAGCCATAAGAACCTTCCACATTTGGGGTGGAAAAACTCCCAATTGCTGCTACAGGCAGTAAAACAATCAGTTTAAAGAGGCCAGAGGTTTAGGGGATTTAGGGAAACATCAGATTATTGGAGGCACTGTCTACTTCTTGCAACCTTTCATACAGGGCAAGAAAGAGATGTTTCCCTGAAAGGTGGCCCAGCCAGAAGCAGATAAGGACGGCACAACTAGTATCTAATACCTTGAAGGGAGACCTCTTATGCTTTTGGTCAGCGCTTTGAGTCTTTTTTGACTTGCAAAGGCTGATTTTTTTTTTTTTTTTTTTTTTCCTGCAAGCTGAAGTGAGCTGTTGTAACAGAAATGGTGGGAGTCTGATAAATGGATAGCAATCTATGGGAAGAGCCAGGGCTCTTATCAATGGCTACAGGAAGGCTGCTCTGAACCAAATGCAAACTGAGAGCAGGTACCCAGCAGAAGTCCTTAAATTAAGTCCCAAAGGGATAAGCAGGGGCTCTTAAACAGCTTTTTTTAAAATAATTTTTTTAAAGATGTATTTCATTTATTTTTATTATTTATTTATTTGAGAGAAAGGGAGCAAGAGTGGAGAGGAGGGGCAGAGGGCAAGGGAGAAGCAGATTCCCCACTGAGCAGGGAGCTGGATGTGGGGACTTAATCCCAGGACTCTGGGATCATTACCTGAGCTGAAGGCACACACTTAACTAAGTCCCCCAGGCGCCCTCTTAAACCGCTCTTAGAGGCACTGGTCTCCAGTTACAAACAGAAACCATGATGACTGAGCAGATTTTATTTTACTTTTAAAGATGTGTTTGTTTGTTTGTTTGTTTGTTTGAGGGATGGGAGAGGGGGGCAGAAGGAGAGTGGGGAGAGAGAGTGAATCCCAAGCGGATTCCGTCCTAAGCATGGAGCCCAATGTGGTGCTTGATCCCACAACCCTGAGATCATGACCTGAGCTGAAATCAAGAGTTGGATGCTCAACCAACTAAGCCACACAGGTGCCCCTGAGTAGGTTTTAATGACTGGACCTCTCAAGGTCCAGAGCTATTCCCTAGATTCAGATTCCACATCTTAGAATGAGAGCACTGGATAAGATTATCTCCAAAGTGTCTTCTTGGTTTTAATCTTTTGTTCTTGATGATTAAATATAATATAAAGCTTTATTATTCTCTTAAAACTACCAGGGACAACTCTCCTCATTTTAAGCATTAAATGTAAAGGCAAATGTAGGGGTAAGAGAGAGTAAGCACTTGCTTGTGAGTCTTTGCTCAATTCACTGTGCAATCTCACACGATGAATTCAATTTCCTCACCCACAGATGGGGATTTTGGATTCCTGTCTTCATGCGGCAGTGAGAAGGGAAAAAGGAAAGCCTTGTGACTTCTCTTAAGAGAGAGTGTGTTGTAGAAATCCTTAACAGGATTAGGGTAACACCCTTTCTAATTACAAAGATTTTCAGCCCTTCTGAAGCCATTTCTGACCCCAACCACTGCTATAGTTTTCATATGTCTACAGAGAATGTGTTTCCCAACGGACACAGAACTGGCCTGGGGGAAATACCAATGTTGCCTCATCCCTGGCATTTCTGATTTTCCCTTTTAGTGTCCTATTTCACCTGTCCAGGACTGGCTCCCTGTTTCCCTGGCTTCATCTTACCCAAAGATCATACAGCCAAACTTATAAAATATTGATCCAACATGGTGGATCAATTTCATCCTCTCTTCCTGGGTGTGTAACTGTTTTGAGACTCAAAAGAAATGCCATAGTAATGGTGGTGGTATATGTCTTGTGAACAGGATAGCTACAGAAACAACGGGAGATGGTCATGCCAGGTGGCTGCCAAAACACACTCCCTTAAAGGCTTCATACACATGGACTGAGTTCAGGTTTGAACTAACTGGCACCCTCTCTGTGAAGCCTGTCTGTTCTTCCCAGGCATAGACAGCAGATCTTTTCTTTGTGCTGCCACAGCACTTTCTAAGAATGCTTATTATCTCACTGTATAAAAATCGTTACAATTGGGAACTTTCCAGAACGCTCGGTGAGACGCGGAGGAGCGGCGGCTACCCGAGCTGCGCCCAGCAACGCGCTCCTTCCCGCTCCCCCACATCAGCCTCGGCCCTCTCACCGGCTGTAGAAAATGGTGAAAGAAACCACTTACTATGATGTTTTGGGGGTCAAACCCAATGCCACCCAAGAAGAACTGAAAAAGGCCTACAGGAAACTGGCCTTGAAGTACCACCCTGATAAGAATCCAAATGAAGGAGAGAAGTTTAAACAGATTTCTCAAGCTTATGAAGTACTCTCTGATGCAAAGAAAAGGGAATTATATGACAAAGGAGGTGAACAGGCAATTAAAGAAGGTGGAGCTGGTGGTGGTTTTGGCTCCCCCATGGACATCTTTGATATGTTTTTTGGAGGAGGAGGAAGAATGCAGAGAGAAAGGAGAGGTAAAAATGTTGTGCATCAGCTCTCAGTAACCTTAGAAGATTTATATAATGGTGCAACAAGAAAACTAGCTCTGCAAAAGAATGTGATTTGCGATAAATGTGAAGGCCGAGGTGGTAAGAAAGGAGCAGTTGAGTGTTGTCCCAATTGCCGAGGTACTGGAATGCAAATAAGAATTCATCAGATAGGACCTGGAATGGTTCAGCAAATTCAGTCTGTGTGCATGGAGTGCCAGGGCCATGGGGAACGGATCAGTCCTAAAGATAGATGTAAAAGCTGCAATGGAAGGAAGATAGTTCGAGAGAAGAAGATTCTAGAAGTTCATATTGACAAAGGCATGAAAGATGGCCAGAAGATAACATTCCATGGTGAAGGAGACCAAGAACCAGGACTGGAACCAGGAGATATTATCATTGTTTTAGATCAGAAGGACCATGCTGTTTTTACTCGGCGAGGAGAAGACCTTTTCATGTGTATGGACATACAGCTGGTTGAAGCACTGTGCGGTTTCCAAAAGCCAATATCTACTCTGGACAACCGAACCATTGTCATCACCTCTCATCCAGGTCAAATTGTCAAGCATGGAGATATCAAGTGTGTGCTAAATGAAGGCATGCCAATTTATCGTAGGCCATATGAGAAGGGTCGCCTCATCATCGAATTTAAGGTAAACTTTCCTGAGAATGGCTTTCTGTCTCCTGATAAACTCTCTTTGCTGGAAAAACTCCTACCTGAGAGGAAGGAAGTAGAAGAGACTGATGAAATGGACCAGGTAGAACTGGTGGACTTTGATCCAAATCAGGAAAGACGGCGCCATTACAATGGGGAAGCATATGAGGATGATGAACATCATCCCAGGGGTGGTGTTCAGTGTCAGACCTCTTAATGGGGCCAGTGAATAACACTGCTGGCATTTTATGTGCAGTAGTGAATGAGTGAAGGACTATAATCATAGCTCACTACTTGCTATTGTTTTTGTTTTAATATTCAACTATAGTAGTGTTTTAAAAGTTAAATGAAGAATAAACTCAAATATAAAAGCTCTGACTTTGCCCTGTATGTATGATGACTTCAGTGTGGAAGATAAGTTTAATATTTGTAAAAACTGCTTTCAAAAAAAATCTCCCCTAGCATTTGTTAGGCCGTACCTTGTAATTAATTTCAGTTCTATGTATATGAAACAGCTCAGACTGAAATGCTAGGTGTATGTATTGACTTCATTGTATCACCCTTAATTGTTAAGCTATGAAGTTAAAACTTGTATTTAATTGGCAATCAGACAAAGAATTTGTAGAGAAGTGTTGGTCTGTAGTTATGTTAAGTGGGATTCATTGTGATGCCTCTGCATTTATTGCCTCAACTGTTACTTGAAGATGGCATGCTATGTAATTTGGCCTGTGGTATCAGTGATAGAAAGGATACCTCTTTAAAGAAAGGGTTTATCATATATGCTGCTGCTTGAGGGCTTGCACTTGTAGAATTGCATTCCCTTCTGTGCCATCTTTTTTTTTTCCCCTTTTTTTTAATATATATACATACATATATATATATATATATCAGTCCTGGTTATACTTTTTTTCCTTCTCTTTGGACCATGATAAGCTTCAGAGTAGTGGCTTCGGGAGCAGGGTAACTTACAGTGAAGAGACATTTATGTGGAGAAGTTTGCATGTATGAGATAGGAAGGTTTTTGTTTGTTTTTAAGGTATGTTAACAGGCTTACTTTAAATAACGCTCCGAAGTAACTGTAATTTAATGTTGGTAGTATAGCAAATTATGACGAATAGCTTTAATTGTATGTTTAAAAAGTCATGTTCACAAGCTTAAATCTGGTTATCAGAATTAAGCATTTGGAATGTATGAATGTCTCCTTAATATACTGATTACAAAGCAAAAAAAAAAAATCGTTACAATTTATAGGTCTCTGGTTGCAATAAAATTTGTGGAGACAGAGACTTTGACTTACTCATTTTTCTACTGTGTGTCTTGTACAAAGCAGGAATTCAATAAATTTTTGTAGAATGAATTAATGAATTATGTGGATCACAACATCCTGTTATCCTCTCGAAAGAAAAGTAACCTCAGAAGTCATGCAGTTTCATCCTGAACTAGATTATGGACAGCAAAGATATGGACTTGTGCTTGTCCAAGGCAGATGTTACTACTCAGCCATGAACCTCTCTCTCATGACATCTGAAGGCTTGTGAACCCTTTTCACTATAGTTACCATGCAGACACCTCTCCTGCTGGAGCTGGCTGGTTTCGCATCCCTGATATAGATTAAAGACATCTTGGGATGAGAGGACACATGGCTGATGTATGATGTTCTTCACACCAACAAGGAGATGTGCAAAGCAATGCTACACGGTTCTTTGGAATTCAGGATGCCATCTTAAAACAACGTGAAAAGAATCCGGTAACTCAGACAGCAAAGGACTGATCCACCCCGTTATGAAGCGCCGCAGACACCTACTTTGTAAACTGGTTATTGCTGCTATAAATGAAACATTCTGCCCTGAGGTGGTTCAGAGCGGAGATGCTGAGCTGCGTTAACTGGTGGTGAGTTAAATCTCTGTGTGATTTCAGAGATGTGAGAGGCAATATAGTACAGTGGTTATGATCACAGAGCTCAAAGCACTGTTCCTAACATGGCCTCACTATTGTAAGGATTTCATGTATCAATATAGGTAAGGTACTTAGAAGAGTGTCTGGCACATAAGCACCTTAAGAGTAAGCACCAGCAGCTATTATTATATGTGGCCTGGCTATAGGCTACCAACCAACCAGTATAATAAGGTTTGGTCTACACTGGCTCTCTTATTCATGATTCAGTAGTTTCTTTATTAACTGACAGCTATTGCTTTGATAAGAGACTATTAGAGCAAGTATGGCAGGATGACAAACTGTGCTTGCATTTTCCTTTCCTTCCTCAACTTCAGAAGCCTTTCTTTAAGTTTTTTAAAATAATAACTTTAAAAAAACCCACATAAAAACAACTTGGCTCTTGTCCATTCTCATTCTAAAGGTTTATAGGCTTAATTATTTCTATGGTATTGAGGATAACTTTCTTATATCTTTTTTTCTGAACCAGGCAGGATGTACATAAATATAAAAATATTTGTCATCATGAAAAAGTGCTCCATATCACTCGGCATCAGGGAAATACAAATCAAAACCACAATGAGATACCACCTCACACCAGTCAGAATGGCTAAAATTAACAATTCCGGAAATGACAGATGCTGGCGAGGATGCGGAGAAAGGGGAACCCTCCTACACTGTTGGTGGGAAGGTAAGCTGGTGCAACCACTCTGGAAAACAGCATGGAGGTTCCTCAAAATGTTGAAAATAGAACTACCCTATGACCCAGCAATTGCACTGCTGGGTATTTACCCTAAAGATACAAACGTAGTGATCCGAAGGGGCACGTGCACCCGCATGTTTATAGCAGCAATGTCTACAATAGCCAAACTATGGAAAGAACCTAGATGTCCATCAACAGACGAATGGATAAAAAAGATGTGGTATATATATACAATGGAATACTATGCAGACATCAAAAGAAATGAAATCTTGCCATTTGCGACAACGTGGATGGAACTAGAGGGTATCACGCTTAGTGAAATAAGTCAATCAGAGAAAGACAACTATCATATGATCTCCCTGATATGAGGGAGAGGAGATGCAACATGGGGGGTTAATGTGGTAGGAGAAGAGTAAATGAAACAAGATGGGATGGGAGGGAGACAAACCATAAGTGACTCTTAATCTCACAAAACAAACTGAGGGTTGCTGGGCAGAGGGGGGTTGGGGGGGGGTTATGGACATTGGGTAGGGTATGTGCTATGGTGAGTGCTGTGAAGTTTGTAAACGTGGAGATTCACAGACCTGTACCCCTGGGGGAAAAAAAATATATGTTTATAAAAAATAAAATTATAAAAAAATATTTGTCAGATTCTTGGTGAATGTCAGCCAAGACATGTGTCTGAGATGATACATTATATTTTTATGTATCATGCATACCATAATCATATTGAAATATGGGGCAAACCTCATATAACACTCTGCAGAGATATCAGAAAAGGCTTTCCTTATGTTGACACTTTACTGTAAGTGATCATCATTAAACATGTCATTCCTCCTCTTTACCCTGAGATCACGACTGTTAGGACAGAAAGTGAAGCTGAAGTCAGAGAAGCAATTAGCTAGGCTGTGAGAGAAAGATTATCTTGTTGAAACCCATACTCTTTTTCATCTTCTATCCTCATTCACAGAATCAAAGAGCTTACTGTCTTCAATTTTCTAATAAATATTTTTCGAGAGCATGGAGATCCAGACTGGAGAAGTGATTAGCTTATGATCGCCAAGTATGATAATAAGATGTTAATAAGACCCAAATCTGAATTCTAAGCTGGTTTCCCTTCTAAAATACCAAGATGCCTCTCTAGACCACTGAAACAGAAAATGAGGAAATCTGCTTTGAGTAGTCAGTTATAAATGGAAACTCTTTTTCTTTCTTTTTTTAAAATATTTTATTTATTTTACAGAGGGAGACAGAGAGAGAGTGAACATAGGCAGAGGGAGTGGGAAAGAGAGAAGCAGGCTTCCTACTGAGCAGGGAACCTGATGTGGGGCTTGATCCCAGGACCCCAAGATCATGACCTGAGCCGAAGACAGACGCTTAACAACGAAGTCACCCAGGCACCCTAAATGGAAACTCTTAAAATGTATTATTTTACTGTAGAAAAATGGAGAGCTGTTTTGAAAACATTAAGGCAAAAGTTCCACAAAAATCAAAGTTCTCTGGGAAATATTTTTGTTGCAAAAAAATTCATTAACTGTTAAGGCATTCAACATGAGTCATTAACTTAGAGTTATGGGCCAATTCCCAAACTAGGAAATCAGCTCATTCATTCAATCAATACATACCTACTGCTGACTTACTCCGCGCCAGGTCCAGAGACTAGACTGTCCTTGTTGTCGAGGAGCTCAAGGTCTTGGACAACTATTCAACACAGTGCTACTTCTTAATCTCTTAGGTGTTCATAACAGACATCACTAACCCAATATATGACCATCGTTCCAGCTGAGCTTGAAATTGGCCTCAAAAATCCTTTTAAGAGACCCCCTCCATGTGGCCATGGGCAAGTGGTAAGAGAGGCAACCAAATTTATCTGTCATCTCGGCACTAGTATTGTTACTACATAGTTATTAGATGCTAAGCAACTGGAAGTCCTTATGGTAGGTACTAGAACCCTAGTCTCCCCATGCAAAAGAGCAAAAAAGAACGTAAACTCTTATTTAGCATTGACTTAACTCCTAGGTGGAGTTCAATTCTCTTAGGTACCATAAGAACCCTTGATAAAGGCTCACGAAAGACCAGTTATGTCCCAATAAGAGGCATTCCTCTTTGACTAGAACATTCTTTTTCAGCCTGGGCAGCATAGCCCTCCATCTTCTGTCTGCCATCACCCATGGTTGCCATCTGCCACTACAGTCAGTCGTACCCCTTGCCCCAGAGCAGCTGCTTTTCACATCTAGTGATTTCACCAACTGAGGAAAGAACCAGTTACCGACAGTGCCGCCTAGTATGGTTCTTGCTGCCAGCAAGAGTTTGGGAAAAAATACTTCTGATCTCCCCCCTTTCCAGGTGGACTCAAAGACAGATGCAGGGCCTCTGTTTTATAAGCCTGGCGTCTTTTCTGTCCTTTGTTAAAGCAGTTTTCTTAGGGTCTGATGGGGGTGGGGTGGGGAAGCAGGAAGAGGTCTTTTCCTTTTAATGGCTTTTATAATGTCTTTAAACATTTTAATTATCAGTGATAGATGAATAAAGGCCTTGAGAAGCCTTGCTTCCTGGAGGTATGTTATTACCCCACAAAAGCTGAGTGGAGAACAGAGCACAGTGCTGTCTGCAAGGAGACAGGTTCAAAGGTGCCCTTTCTTTGTGCCCCAAGGTACAACTCCCTCAGAATGTGCAGACTGTTGTACACTGATCATCTGCATCTTCAGGTAATTCACCTCCAACAGCTGGGCCTCAGGGAGACCAAAGACTTTAGAAATACAGATGTAGCACTAAGAGAAAAGGATGACATAAATTAGGCTTAAACAAGGAAGAGAATGCCACAGGTCTCTACTTTCCATTACATATTCCTGTCCTAACAGTAACGGTGTTCTTGTGTTAGGTAGACATGATGGCTGGTACTGGGTAGAATACAAAGAAAAAACAAGGCTTTTCCCCTTCCCTCAAATGTTTACATTTCCTAAGTAAGGCAAGATGTAGTAATGATAACTAAATACCATGGGATTTAAGTATCAGAATATATAATGTTGCCCCCCACAAAAGGTCCAAAACACAGAATCACCATAACACCTAGAAATTTTACTCCTAGGTATATACCCAAGAAAAGTGAAAATGTTTGCTCACATAACTTACACACAAATGGTCACAGCAGCATTGTTCATAATAGCCCCCAAATGGAAACAACCTGAATGCACATCAAAATGACTCAACAAAATGGGATCTATCCATATAATGGAATAGTACCTGACCTTAAAAAGGAATTATGTGCTGACACACGGTACAACACGGATGACCCTTGAAAACATTATGCTAAGTAGAAGAAGACAGTCACAAAAGACCAGCTGCTATAGGAGTCCATTGATAGGACTTGTCCAGAAAAGGCAAATCTATAGACACAGAAGTAGATAAGTCACTGCCTAGGGAGGGAGGAAATGAGGACTGGAGTACTGGGTTTCTTTTTGGGGCAATGAAAATATTCTAAACAGACCATGGTGATGGTTGTGTTACTCTGAACATATTAAAAAAAAACATTAAACTGCATATTTTAAAGGGGTATATTGCAGGATATGTGAATTAGATCTCAATAAAGCTGTTATTAAAAAAACGCAAAAGCACACACAACACTATAAAGGCTCAAAGGAGGGATAAAAAGTTTTCTGGCTTAGATGGTTTGAAAAGAGGTATTTACATTTTGATGAGAAATCCTTAACTGGAGGTGGGGTGGATGGATAGCAACACCGTACAAGCCAAAGGACAGCGGTGCTCTAGACTTGTTAAGGTGGGAGCCTTCAGTGGCGGGTGGGGGGGGGACTGGGGACATGAAGCTGAAAACATAGATGTGTCTAACACTTGGTTTTGGCTCAGGTCCTGAAATCAGGGTTGTGAGACTGAGCCCTGTGTTGCGCTCTGCACTCAGCACGGAGTCTGCTTAAAATTCTCTCTCCCTCTGCTCCTCCCCCATGCTCTCTCTGAAATAAATAGATCTTGAAAAAAGAAAATATAGTTGGTGTCAGCATGAGTGAAATCAGAGGGGTGGATGACAGGCCTGGTGATGGCAGAATCCATTCAGCCTTATGAGTGTTGCTGGCTTCCAGGTCAACAAGGAGCAGCATGCTGGTCACCTCTCTGTCAGCCTCTCCTACAGCTGTTAGAAGAAATGGAGGACACTGGAGCAAGTTGCTGCTGGGAGGCTGCTTCCACTCCTCTTCAAAATGAGTCCTACTAAAGTCAGAATCTGTTTGACACCCTACCCTTCACCTACGATGAAGAGCTGGATGTGGGACATCAAAGGGCAGAAGAGGATCACTGGGTGTCTGGGAGCCACTTGCCAGAAACTGATTTTTCTGGACCAGGCTATTTTTAGTATTACCATCATTATTGTTTGGCATGTACAAGTCTTACTGGGTAAAGGGAAGGAATGAATTCTGTGAGAAATTTTAGGACTTTACTACTTGAGTGACGTTCCACTTAAAAATTAATGACTTATTTCCTGAAAAGCCTCCAAAAGTCAACAAGGCATTTTAATTATCTTCAGTTTCCAGGTCTAGGAAATGCTAGTTCCTCTTGCATGAAAGAACGTTCATGCACACCTCACTCTGTATAATGTGTGGCTCCACATGGTAATTTTTTTTATTACACTACTATATTACAGTTTATACATAAATACATGAGAGAAATAAAGCTGACCCTTCACAGATCACTCATAAATCACAGACTGTTGTTCTATACATTGTGCTATTGCTCATTTCATAACAAACATCTGCAAAAATACAGCTTCCTGGAATTATGGTCCGAGTCTTATTATGTTTGTATTCTCTACAGCAGCGCCGTCCAATAAAACTTTCTGCAATGATAGAAATGTTCTGTATCTGCACTGTCCAGGAAAGGAGCATTGAACACTTGCCTTGTGGATGGTGTGATTTAGGAACTGGAGTTTTTATTATTTTAATTTTCATTAACTTAAATTTAAAGAACTACATGTGGCCTGTGGCTGCTGCAGTGCAGCCCTACAGGATCCAGAACAATACATTTGTTCCTTGTAAGTGTTCAATAAACATCTGTTGACCGAAAGAAAATTTGCGCATAAATAAACAAATTCTGAGCTTCCTCTACATGCAGGCACTCTGCTGGATGTTGGGTATGAGTGAAACACTGACCCTGAATGAGTTAAAACTCATACAAGGGACAGCAAACTCGACCCTGATTAACTCAAGCCAAACGTGAACTTTTTGGCTCACATGCCTGGAAAGACTAGGATAATGGTGCCTTCAGGGCAGCTTGGCTGAGGGCTTAGAGGATAACACCATGACCATCCTTGTCCTCGCGTTCTCCCTCCTCAGTTAGACTCGGCTCTCTTCCATGTGTGGTCTCCATGCTCAAACTGGCTCTCCACTCATAATCACTAGAGAGCTGCCCCAGCCCACAGCTCACACTGGCAAAGCTCCAAGCCCTGACCCCAGTCTCCCAAGCCAAAGGCTCATTAGATCTCATTGGTCATGACTGGGTCAGAACAGATGCCCAGTTCTGCACCAGTCATCACGGCCAGGGAAATATGATGTATTGACTGACTTGGGCCACAATTACACGCTCCAACCCTTAGCCAAGGGTGGAGCCAACTCCACCAGAAAAGCACATGGGATGAAAGTAATGTCCTAGATGGTCTCCCAGAATAAAGCCAAGGTGTGATCATTAGGGAAGAGTAAATTTTGCTAAGCAGCAAACAACAGACATCCATTGTAGTCTCTGAAGAGCTCTGGTCTCCCTAGGGAAATCTTAAAGAAAAATGCTGGTTGGTCAGATCTGTTGGCCAGATAGTAAAGAAAATATTATCTTAAAGGAAATGCTCAATTTGCAAGATCCATACTGAAATGACAGTAATGTTTACTTAAACAGAATTTCCACTGATGTTCACTTCTCCATACCTTAAAACCCTTAAGGGTTACATCTATGAGATCTAGAAACCTTTAGGAGGGAGCAGTCAGGTGACCAGGGCCTGCTGTCTGCAGCCTTCCCTGCCTGACTCAATCTGGGAGTCCAGATGTCTCCTTCTGTGCCCCCTTGTCACTGAGCACACTGAGGGTGTGCTAGACCTTAGAAGTCCTGACACGTGTGGATGCAGGCAGAGCAGACACAACGCAGCCCACCCAGGGAAGGGACATACAACTGCCAATTCACACAATGCAATGGGAATTGTCTATTTTCATAAGGGCTACTCCAAGAGAGATTATTTGTGGGCAGGATGACTCACGAGAGAGACAAATGAATTCGCCCCACAGAGAAGACAAAGAGCTTGGAACATCACTGAAATGAGAAAAATTAGCCAAAACAGCTGCAGCACTTCAGGGCCTTTTAAATAGCCTCCTTCTGTCTACTTCTCCACCCCTTTCTAGCTGTTCCCTCTCTCTCATTAAACGCTGATGAGGCTTTGCTTTTGTTGGCTCCAAGGGCTAGCTGAAGCTGGGAAATAGTCTTTTTAGCAAGCATATCGTTTTATCCCTCAGAGTTTTCTGGTATTATCTTTTGTGAAGATGATTCTGGATTACTCTGAAACTCCTTGGCTTGTTTTTAGGTGGAAAAAAAGTTAATAAAGCTCATGGACAGGACTTTCTGCATTTCAAGGACATCCAGTGCTCAGCCCCATGGCAAGAAGGCCCATGACTTCCTCTGCTCTCCTCTGGGAATCCAGAGACCTCTCAGTCCCCTCAACATCAAAGTGACCACCCCTCCTTCTACTGTACAGCGAATGTTCTCAATGGAGTATGGCTCTTCAGGCATGGTGGAAATTGCTGCAGATACTCCACGCTTGGTAAGAAAGGAGGGGCTGTTTGCAATATCCTCTCTGGGTTTCCCGGATTGCTCAGTTCAGCAGTCAGTGGGCCTATCCCCTACCGGACTGGAACGGGGCCTGCAGGAGCCCAGAGACTATGCACTTCCAGCATGCAAGAACTGGGCCTCCCTCGGCTTGCCAACTGGCACACAGTAGGTGCTTATTAAATGACGGTCAACTGTGGAATATTATTGTTAACTTAGAGATAGACTGTGCATAAAAAATACTAAACAGAATGGGTCTAAACACTAATGTCTACAATACTTGCTGTTCCAATAAAGTGTTCAGTTCTTTGACTTTACCCAGTAAACCTCAGTCCCCCGATCTTAACAAATTCTCAACTTTAAGGTGACTCAACTTTAAAGTGCTCTTTATTATGGGTCTCAAGCCTGTGTAAACTAGTTAACTGGTTATGTAAATGTAAGTTAGTTAACGGATTCCCCAGTCCTCAAGGGCTAACTCCAAAGGACTCTAATTCACATAACATACAATCTGCCCATTTAAAGTGCACCATTCAGTGCACTATTCACAGAGTTACGCAACTATCATCACAATAGAATTCCAGGACATACCATCTCCAAAAGAAACCCAGTAACTATTAGTGGTTACTCCTCTATTTTCCCCCAACTCTCTCCCTACCCCTAACCCACTACCCCCACCAGCTTCTGGCAACTATCAATCTACTTTATGTCTCTGTAGATTTTCCTATTCTGGATATTTTATATAAATTGAGTATCACTCATTTTTTTAAAGGCCCTTTATTGTATTTTCTATGTATGAGCTTTCATACCAAGTGCTGGAATCACAGACTTAAGTAAAATCCAGTGCCTGCCTTCTAGCCACTCACAATCCAACAACAATTGCTGAACGCAGAACTCTCTACATTTCCTATTGAGCATAACAGCCACACTGCATATTAGCTGGCAGAGGCCCTCTTTACCAGTGGGATACTCAGGCCAAAAGGCCCATCACTTCCCTTTGGGATCAACTCTACCAGATAGATGGTACCCAGTGCTCCATCTCACGTGCTGATTGGGCCTACAAATGTCCACCTTTACTCCTATTTATTTGATCAAGCACCTGTACCTGACCTGCCCTTTTCAAAAGATTCTGTCTTTGGTAAAGACTCAGAAGTTTGGCGTTATTTTTAAATGCACCCAGCTTGTCTTTTTCTTTCCATCGAAATCAAAGGAATAAAGAACGGACAGTTAGCAGAGGGGCAGTGGGTGGAAGATGGGTTAAATAGGTGATGGGGATTAAGGAGGGCTCCTGTGGTGATGAGCACCAGCAGATGTGTGGAAGTGTTGGATCACTATGTTTTACACCTAATATTCATATTACACTGTATGTTAACTATACTGGAATTAAAACAGAAACACACACATAAACACACACACACATCCCCCAAAGGAGTATCTTTCTCAGGTTTCCAATAAGGTATATGGGATTTTCCTGTGTGATAACAACTGTAGTTTGCATATCCAAGGTGGGATATACTGAGGTCTTGCTGTAGATCTTGAAAATAAGGTTAGCCTTGCAGAATGGAGTAAGAACTGACATGCCCTGGAAGACATTAGCCATGTGTGGAAGTTAGGCATCTGAAGAGACTGTAGAAACACAGTCGAGGAGATTGGGAATTTCCATCTTCAATCAAAGTGACAAAGGACTGATGGCTGGAGATATATTTTAAGTAAGAGAGCTACAACCTATGTAACCCTAGATTGTTCGTATTTGGTAACAGGGTCCACGTGGATTTTTAAGAAGTCTCAGAATTCACGAAAGAATTTGTTAATGTCTCTGCTGCTGTCCAGAACTTAGCAAGGTGATCTCACTGGAAAGCAGATCCCTGCAGAACTTGGGGTATCACAGCTCCAGTGCAGTGATCATGAAATCTTCTGATTACCAACTGTCTCCCCAGGTACATATGGGGGGGTGGACAGAACAAATTAAACAGCCTCACTTATACATCAATCTCTTACGAGTTTGGCTGTTGGGAAATTAAACCCTGAGAGTCTTCATACTCTGGCAAAACCCATTTTCTGACTTGAAAAGGTAGGACCCATAGACCATGATGATTTACCAAAGCACAAATCTGGAGAACAGAAGTTTGAGAGGTGTAAAAACCATGGCCGAACATACAAAGGTCTGCCATTTAGAAGAGGAATACAACTAGCTATAGGCAGGACCAACAAAGCAGTTGTAAGAACACAGGCTCTGGAGCCAAACTACTTGGCTCTGACACTTATTAGCTACATGAACTTGGACAACTTAGCCTGCATGCACCTCAATTTCCTCCTCTGTAAAATAAAGTGGTTGTGAAGATTAAATGAGATAATCCAAATAAATGCTTAGTATGACATCTGGAACACAGTAAGTTCTCAGAAGTTAGCCATCCTGTCATCACTGTCCAAAGACGACAGACCACCCTGTGAGAGGGGGCGTCTCCCAGAGTTCAAATCAAGGCAGAGATTTGTCAACTGAGGGCCAAATACAAACTTACTTACTTCAAAGCCCAGGATTTCCAATTAGCTCCTCAGCCCCTCAAACTCCTGCTACATACAATTCAAAACAAAAAAGCTATCTCAGTAGCCAATGTGTTGCTCATGTGAAACTGTCTTTTTTGGTGGGGGGGGGCCATTCAACCTACGTGTACCTTATGTGAAAAGCAGCTGTTAGTCAAAAATAATAAGGGGACAAGGTGGTCCTTGCCCTCAAGAAGCTGAACATCTAACGGAAAAGAGAGGATCACAGAACCACACAGCGATACAGACATATATGTTGGATTTAGGCCAACCATACATTTGGCGCTTAACTTTTTATTAGAGAGCCATAACCAAGAGAAGGCTCAGGGAACTCACTCCATTCTATGGAACATGACAAACCTATTCGTATACTAAACCAAAATCAATCACATTCTCTCTCCCTCCATCTCTCAATCTTCTTCTCCATTTTTCTCTCTCTCCTTTCCATTCCCTTCAGGGTGCAGCAAAGTAGCACGATGGCTCTGGGACCTTCCAGTCTCAAATTCTCAGGCTCATGTGCTGGCCGGCCCATGGCAACAACTAGTGAAGGTGGACAAGCTGCTTCCATGTTGCAAGTTCACACAGGATTCTCTGGCAGGACACTGAAGGCTATTTTTTATTTGTAACTACTGCTTGAATATCCTTCTGCCTCTCAACTGTTAAGTCCAGAGAAGAGAAGACAAGTGGGTTTTCTTCATCATGTAGCACAGACAGGCTCTCACATACTTATTGAATAAGGCAGGTTTATCCCCTGGCTATTACAAGTAACATCTGTAAGAAAAACCACTGACCCTTATTCTCTTAGAGTATCCCCTTCTCCCCACCTTGATGGGTTCTTTCTGTGACATTCCAACCACAGTTCCGAGCTTCTTTTAGGTTCCACAGGATCTGGTTGCTGCATTTTAAGCACATTACTCTCCTGTAAAACGTCAGGTAGGGGAGAGAGGCCCCTTGGTCTGCCTTGCATTTTGTGGACAAATACCCAGGACCAAAGAACACCAGGAGGCTCCATTCACGTTGGAACAGTCACCAGTTTACTGATTGCTCTGTTGCCTCAAGAAATTCATAGCACCTTCGGGCAAAGGAACAACAGTGTGGTGTTTATTGAACTCTACATCTGGTAGCAATTTGTTCAACAGCAACCAGCTTTCCCCCCTCCTTCACTTCAGTCAAATAATCCACAGGGGCCCATAATCCCCCACAACTGTTCATTTGTGCGAAGCCTGTATTGTGTCTTTATGTTCCTAATTACAGATCTGGGTTTATCAACAAGTTTCAGCATGGTAAGTAATTTTTAAGACTGCAGAGGAGACTAAAGGCCCATGTCTTGAGGCAGGGACACTGCTACTGACCGTTGCTGTCTGGACTGAAAGAGGAAGTGGCACAATGGGCCCTGTCCACAGCTCCCCTGTCCCCATTTGGTCAGAAGAGGCAGCCAGAGCACGACCCTTCCCCACCCTAGGAGGTGTGGCCTTATTATGGTATGTGGGAGCTTGGGAGAAGGAATAGCTGAGTTTTATCCTAGAATTAGACATTTGTGTACTAGAGAGAAAGGGAGAACCCCTATGCTTCGCTCTAGGAGAAAATTCTTTCTCCCTTTGGAGGCTGGCTGTGAGGGAGACTGAGCAGCTAGTTTGCTAAGGCCTCAATGAATAAAGAGCACTTAGGGATACCAGTAGTTAGGTGAGAAGATGAGGTAAATTCAGAAAGCAGAGTAAGTCAAGTTTGGGGGCAAATCTGGGGACTAGCCCCTCCTTTGGAGGGGATGATGCTGCTCTCACCTTCACCACATGGTTCTAAGGGAGGCTGCCAATCCCCAAACCCGGCCTGTGGCCCAATCTGGCCAGTCACAGCAGCCCAACCCTGTCTACTACAAGTGGTCCAGAGAAGGCATGTGACTCAAGCCTGGTCAATCACAGACTATGTCCCAGGGTTTCCCTTTTGGAGCCACCGGAGAAGATATTCTGAAGGAAGAATGAGATTTTGGAACTGCCTAAGGCCATGTTTTTTGCTAAATGGGAAAGAAAGAGTACCTGTTTGCAGTGAGAGAAAATGGTGCCAACAAAGAAGGAACAAATAGGAACAATAAAGAGAAAAATGGTTGTGACATTAAATCCTTCTCTGTAAAGTCCCTGGAGCCAAGATTCCATGGCTTAGCTACACATTCTTTATATATGTTAAAGCCAATTGGAGCTTTTGGTTTCTGCCATCACGACCTGGGTCTAGAGGGCTACCAAAGGTGTTTCTCTGATAATGATGGCTATGATGGCCAACTGAGTAAATGCAAGTAAACACTCCGAAAAACACGTGCCACATAAGTGTCAGATAGTGATCGCATACAATCACATGTTATTAGAGGCAGGTGTGCACTAGAAAAATGGCTGCCTGGACACCAGGAGAGGGGTTTCTTTAAAAAATTCTCATTTGGGGGACTTCTGAAGACACACAGAGATACATGGAATGGTACAATGCCTTCTCTCAGTACCCCTCCATAGGTCCAGTAACCACTGACCCATGTGCATGCCAGGATAGCAGGGGCTTTGACCAACTCCTCCTGGAGCACAGCTGTTCCTTTTGTGCCTTGGTTCCAGGCCTGAGAAGCCCCTTGTCTGACTGGAAGTGAAAGTCTGGCTTCTGGCAATGGGAGAGGATCTTATAGCAAAAAACCAAAAGTCAGGAATTTATGAGTTCAGCCTTATCAAGCTGTACTCGGCCCAGACTCATAAGCTGACATATGCCTCATGCTTTCCAAGGCTCATTTATGATTTCTTAGCATTGTCTTTGGATGTGTATTTTGTCATGATAGAAAACCCTATTAGTGTTGCAAGAAAATCAGCTACAAAAATTTTTTTTTGAACACTGACACTACCTTTCCTTTGTGGACTAAATTAAGGAGTTTCCTCCTCTTTTTTTTTTTTTTAAGATGTATGTATGTATGTATTTATTTATTTGAGAGAGAGAGAGAGAGACAAAACACCAGCAGGAGGGACAGAGAGAGAGAACCTCAAGCAGACTCTTTGCTAAGTGCAGAGCCTAATGCAGGGCTTGATCTCACAACCCTGAGATCATGATCTGAGCTGAAACAGAGTCAGATGCTCAACCGACTGAGCCACCCAGGTGCCCCCCGTTTCTTCCTCTTTAAAACTCATTTACAGGGGCACCTGGGTGGCTCAGTGGGTTAAAGCCTCTGCCTTCGGCTCAGGTCATGATCCCAGGGTCCTGGGATCGAGCCCCGCATTGGGCTCTCTGCTCAGCAGGAAGCCTGCTTCCCTCTCTCCCTCTGTCTGCCTCTGCCTACTTGTGATCTCTGTCTGTCAAAATCTTTAAACAAAAAAACACCTCATTTACAAAAAGACATTAATGTTCAACAGAGAAATAGTGTCCTGGAAAACCTAATATAGGGAACACACAAGGAGGATGATTCAAAGACTATTTTATCAATATCATGGAATGTTAGGTTAGAAGGGTTATGGAAATCTCTAATCCAACTCAATCAGATTTTCTAGTAGACGTATGCTTTAAACATCGGTATTTTTGAAAAGACAATTCTAACGGACAGCCAGGGTTGAGAACCACCCCTCTAACTCAGTCAGTACCTTTATTTAGTATATGAGGACACTAAGACAAACAGTTCATCTGGGATTAGAACACAGGTATCCGGGCTTCATTGTATTTTTCAAGTGATAATCAGGTCATCCTATTGTGTTTTCTTTTAACAGGGGCTACATAAGTGGAACATACAAGAATTATTACAGCTGAAATAGAGAAATAGAGAAATAAACCATCAGGGAAGAGGAATCCAAATTATTAATAAACATAAGCTGTTTAACCTCCTGATAATAGGAAACTACAAATTTTTAAAGAAGCATAATGTCATATTGTTACACATCTAACAGAATGGCAAAAATTCTTAAATATGACAGTACCAGGATTTTGGCAAGGATATGTAGCCACAGAAACTCCCATATAATCACTTAAATTGGTACAACTGCTCTGAAAGACTGTTTGCCATGATCTAATAATGTTCAAGATTCACATTTTCCATGACCCAACAATTCTGATCTTAGTTATATAACCTAGAATGTGCATTTTCAATGTGGGTAATATTATTTCCACAAAAGAACAAAATTTGATTTTTGATAAGGGAAAAAATCTTGGCTATCACAATGGCTTGTAGCCTTCCAAAGCTCAACTCTGCCCAACAAAATCCTACTCTTTAGGATTAATTTTACAGTTTTTAATTTAAAATTAATCAAGTTTTCTACTTAGAGAGCTGATATAGGAAAAATAGGTTGAGAAACACTGACAGAGAAACCCTGCTTATGTAGCGTAGGAGATAAATGTAAGAATGCTATGACCCAAACTCTTTATTATAGTCCAAACTGGACAGGCTACAGGTATCCATTTACAGTAGAATCGACAAACTGCAGCATGTGTAAACTATAAAATACTATACAGCAACAAAAAGGAACAAATTTCAGCTGCACACAACATGTGTAACCTTCACAATGGTCAGCAAAAGAAGCAAAATACATAAGATCATATAGGGCTTACTCCCATATATAAAAGTTCAAAGTCAGGCAAGTGAATTATGTTGTTCATACACCCAACTAAAGCTGTTAAGTAAAGCAAGGAAATAACTATCGTAAGAGTCAGCAGGGCATTTACTTCAGGAAGTAAATGGAAGCCAAACATGAGAGGGGTAAAAGGGAATGCTGTACTTTTTGATCTGGGTGTGAATATGACAATCATCCTCTTATATCATATACATAATGTTTTATGCTTTCTTCTGGTTTATGTGATAGCTCACTTGAAAATATTAAGATATAGGGGCACCTAGGTAGCTCAGTTGGTTAAGCGTCTGCCTTCAGCTCAGGTTATGATCCCAGGGTCCTGGGAACAAGCCCTGTGTCAAGCTCCCTGTTCAGTGGGCAGCCTGCTTCTCCCTCTCCCTCTGCCACTCCCTCTGCTTGTGCTATCAAATAAATAAATGAAATCTTTTTTTAAAAAGGGGAAAATATTAAGATAAAAAGAAAAAGGGAGAGGAGAAAGCTCTTGATCTTTGCCATTTTCATTTTCCTAAAGCATTGTTGGATCAGTGGTCATTCCTCTGCTCCACAATAATACAAAACTATACCAAATGCACATGGTGCTTTCAGACCTTCACTTATATGATCTCATGAGTACCCCAGCCTTGGGTAGAGAGTCAGAAACCATCTTTCAAAGGAGGTTGACACTTGAGTTAGAAGGGCCCACAGGAATACCAGCCAGACCCCATGGGGGAAGGAAACAGGACTTGACCAGATGGACGAGCTCAACCAAATCTCAAGTGGGAAGAGGATGGGGCAATGGGACAGAAGTACACAAGACAGAACTGCAGAGAATGCACAGGGGCATGTGAGAGACAAAGCTATTCAACAGTCCTTTTGAAGAGTTAATTTCAGAATAGAATAAGAATATTCTTTTAAAGAGCATGATGAACTGAGAAGTTGCAACTGTTATTAGGAGGTTTTATTAGATTTATTTGAAAGTTAATGTGTTTTCTTATACCTGGACTGGAATCAAGTGGTTTTCTATAGGTTCTTCTACAACAAAAGCATTTGTTGCTAATGTTTTTGATGCTCAAGTTCCAGTTAATACAAATTATTTTAAGGGTTAATGAATGTTTCAAGTTTAATTCAAGACATTTATGTTCAAAGGCCTATGGTGTAGCAAGAAAAAACGTATTTAGAAAAACGATGGCAGTTTTCCATATGGCTCATTTGCATTTAGCCTTATGAGAACTGATGCTTCTATTACACTTCTAAGATTTCAAAGCACACTATAACACCAACTTGGTGGGGGTAGGTATTATCCCATTTATCCCATTATACCTTAAGTTTAATAGCATAATTAAAAACAAATCAATTGGGGCACCTGGGTGGCTCAGTGGGTTAAATTCTCTGCCTTCAGCTCAGGTCCTGATCCCAGGGTTTTGGATTGAACCCTGCATCGGGTTCTCTGCTCAGCAGGGAGCCTGCTTTCCTTTCTCTCTCTGCCTGCCTCTCTGCCTACTTGTGATCTTTGTCTGTCAAATAAATAAATAAAATCTTTAAAACAAACAAACAAACAAATCAATCCATAGCAGCTTACTATATTGGTAATTAGAAACTCAATGATTTTGTCTTACAACAATAAGATCCAAATATTTCTAACTCAGCACTGATTTTTTTAACCAGATGGCTGAATAAAGACAAATGGGAGCAAGATTTTAACTTCTCTTATTAGGAAAAACTAAAGGTCAGGAACAAACAAGTTGTCTCTTATCTGTCCTTTTCCCATTGGTTAAGTCTGGAGATAAAATCATGAATGAGTAAAACCTCATTCCCACAGATTTTAAGATGCCAGTCTGTTCTTAAAGACATTTCAAGAATAAGAAAGCACAAGGGAGGCTGGCTGACCAGGCTCCAGGATGGAAGAGTGAAAGAAAACATGCTCTTCAAGAATGCCGTTGGAAGGAAACAGACAAAAAGCAAAACTACTCTTTGAAACTGCTCAATCTGAAAGCAGAGGTACTCTCTGTAAAGCAGAACACATCCGTATCTTCCTATCTGCTCTCAGGCACATGAAGCATATTGTAAACCTCAAGATACAGATAAACACTGAGCCAAGTTAAGTTTAACAGTGTCCAGTCAACTTAGCATATCAGCTCAGTTTTCTGAGCTGTAAAATGTAAAGATCCATCTCATAAGACTGGTATGGCACCAAAGGCTAGGTACAAAAGTTCCATGAAAAATGCAGATGATGTAATCAGCATTAGTTGCTGTGTCTCTCTTGGTAATTTTCATCAGTGATCTCGGATGCTCCCACGCCACAGTCCATTCTGGAATGTCTTCTCTCCTTCTCTCCTACAGTTGCAGTGCCAATCTTCGGGAACCAGTCCAAATCCAACTATTTCCTGGAGCCCTCTCTGCATCCTAGGCTCCTGAAACCTGCAGGACTTCCTGTGCCACGTGTCCAGCTCTCTGTGCACACCTACTGCCCTGCAGCCTTGGTTACTCATCTGTTCTACCAACCTAACTGTGCCACATCAGCCTCCTGAACACCTGGTGTGTGTACCTCTTTGAATCCCCACACCGCCATGAACTTGACAAGGAGTCAACATTTGTTGATTGGCAGAAGCCCTGATTAAACATGAACAATATTTAATTTAAAAACAATATACATCTTAGAACATCTCACATCCCTTCCCTCCTTGGTCTCCCACAGCTAATGGCAAAACAAGATGGATCAAGACTAAGATTTCAGAACCAAGAGTCAATTTAATTTTATAGTACCAAAACATGGAAACCCCCCAAATTCAACACAGCAGCTGTTATGTTTGCAAATGAGAAGGGTCAGCTGTAAAAATATAGCCCCTAGAATAATAGTCACAGGGCAAACTGCAGGAACATCTCCCCGGGACCTCTACTGCTGATACAGTCAGGAAGTCAGGGCCAGTGGTGCCCTCGGCCAGTGGCCCTCCTCTTCCTAACCCCTACTTTCTCCGTGTCAGACTACATCTTGAAAAACTGTTCCCATCCAACAAAATGCACTACTTTTATCTTACTGTTTTTATAATTCAAAGGCATACGTAACTGTCAAATAAGAACTTTTGACTGGATCAGGCTAACTGGAATTCCATTCCACTCTGAGACAAGAGAATTCAGGAAAACCAACTTGATCAATGTAACTTCATGTCCTAAACGTTTTATTTCTGCTTTGGCTTTACAAAATATTGAAAATAGACTTCACAGTCCAATTCTTACCTCCTCAAAAGCCTCAGGCACTGGGCACCCACATGGGAGGATGAACAGGAACCCACTGCTCAGGGCCAGTTGGCTATGAAGTTTGGCTCAATGAGGCTACGATGCCAACGTGATGCCTGGAGATGCCTCACCGGGTCAAGGCCTTCCTGGAGCAGCAGAACCTCTGAGCTACGCTTCCAAATAGGGGAACTTCTCTCCCCATTCAGAAATCAGAGTGTTAAGTGCTAAGAAAAAAGATGAAGTTCATACAGCAAGTGACTGATGCTGAGTTTTTATTTTTTTAAAACTTTTTAAGTATACAGATATAAATGAGGAAAAAAGCAAACAATGGTTTAAAATGTGCTTTTAAAATTCTGTGGATGACTGGGAAAATAGGAACACATACTGGATTTTAGATGCCATGAGGGAATGATTATTCATTATTTTGTAACAATAATGGTATTCTGTCTATATGAAAAGAATATTTGTATTCTTAGGTGATTCATGCCAAAAATTTAGAGGTGAGGTGTCATGGTATGTGAAACTTTCTTTCAAATGGTTCGGGAGAAGAGAAGGTGTGTGAGTGTGTTTGTGATGTGTTGTGTGGATGTGCTAGCCACAGAAAAAGGGTGAGAGGAGGTGAGCAGAGACTAAGGCTTGGAAACTAAGGCACAATAAAAATGGGGGAAAAAATCACTATCTCATCTAGATAAAGTTCATTTCTACAAACAATAAGCTAACATGCTCTGACAGCCTGTCACAACAGAAAATCAACACTGCCCTTAGAAGCCAGAGAGAGAAAAGGAGAGAAGGAAGCACACAGGGTCCCAGCTATGTGCACTGGGGCTCCATGTTGTCTTTCTTTTCTCTTTGGTTAAACACCTTTATTGAGATATAATTCACATACCATATAATTCACCCATTAAAAAAATATATTTTATTTATTTATTTGCAGGAGAGAGAGCGCGAGTGAGAGAGTGCGCACAAGCAGGGGGAGGGAGAAGTAGGCTCCCTGCTGAGCAAGGAGCCCAATGCAAGACTCGATCCCAAGTCTCCAGGATCATGACCTAAGCTGAAGGCAGATGCTTAACCAACTATGCCACCCAGGCATCCTTCTTTTCATGTTCTTATTGGATATGGTTATATCTTCTTCTGAGACATGTCTATTTAAATCCATTGCCCAGTTTTTAATTGGGTTTATGTCTTTTTATTACTGAGTTGCAAGAATTTCCGATATAGTCTGGATACCAGTTCCTTATCAGATATATGACTTGTAAAAAACCATTTAAATCACAAAGTTTTAAATTT
Organism: Lontra canadensis; assembly: GCF_010015895.1. NCBI lineage: Eukaryota > Metazoa > Chordata > Mammalia > Carnivora > Mustelidae > Lontra > Lontra canadensis. The sequence continues at coordinate 2,458,296 of NW_022631118.1, read as the reverse complement.
TGATGTGCTCTAATTTGTCTTTTCTTTTGTTAGGTACTTTTTAATTTAACACTCACAAAAGTTATGAGGAGTAGGAATTATTGATCTCATTCCACAAATGAAGAAAATGAAACTCAAAGTTAGGCAAATGACCCAAGGTCTCACTCAGGGCTGCTGCATATGGTCTTGACCTGCACACTGCAAACCGCTGAGAGGCAGCAGTTTGGCCGTTTGTTGGAGCTCTGACGTGGACTCAGGCCATCTCACCAGCCAGGGGTCAGGTACTATGAGTATTATAGTGTAATATGGTTTGTTTTTAAAGAAAATCCTTGGTTTTTATACATGCAACATTCTAAAGATGTTGCCATTACTTAAGGGCTTTGGAATTCATCACTGGAACCAGGAGGTTGCCAAGTGGCAGATTTAAGGAACACATTTGATTATGGTGTGGGGAGATCTAGTTTACGAAGAAGCCAAAAGTTCAGGGCATCAAGACTGGACAATGAGGTAAGTTAAATTAGGCTGGCTTACACCATATTGAATTTAAATACACCACTATACATACCAATCAATATAAAGTATGAGAAATACTATTTCATGGCTCAAAGTAGATCTAAATCTCTAAAGAATACAACAAAAAATGTCCCTAGCCATGACAACCCAGACAGGATAGACACTAGAATAGTTAGAAAATGCATAAAAAGTAATCATCTTGATATATTTTAAAACATTTTGACATAAAAACTGGCCATCGTTTTACTTCTTGGTCATACCAGCTATATTTGAAACAAAACCATCAGATTATTAGAGCTAAAAAGGACTTCACAGATGGTTCAATCACTTTAATTTAAAGAGGGATGTTGATACACAAAATTTTCAAGTTATTCACACAAGTACTCAGGAGAACATGAGCAGAACAAGAACTAAAATTTAAGGATGCAGTTTCCATGTTCTATTTCTTAGTATCTGCTGTTTTAACTCTGCTTTTAGCATTTATGATTCTCTTCTCTCTCCCATACACCTCTAAGTGGATTATACCATCCAAGACTGCTCTTCGGAAGGGTGGAGACTCTGCCCAAACTTCATTGTTTATCCTCCAATTGGATCCTTCCCCAACACCAACTTATCGAAGCATCTCAAGTCCATGTAGATAACTCTGACAGCAAATAAAAGGGATTCATTTTATGAAGTGAGTTCTGAAGGGATACTGCCAAGCCTTATTTCAAAAACCAGGCTCTCATTTCCAATCTAAGAATTAAATGGCTTTCTGCCTGTTGTTTCTACCTTTCCTCTGCAATTAGGGGAGAAGGCCAAGGCTGTGTCTCGAGGGATTGCTTCATAAGGAAAAATCAAGGCAGGATACAGTCTAAGGATGGGCCAGTGCAGGCTGGAAGTGGGCGAGCAGAGGCTGTGGGAAAAGTGAACTGGATAAATGAGCTGGCTAGATCAGTCCCCACAGTGATTTCTCTCCTTGGAAACAGGTCTAAGTGCTGACACGGGGGTTTCCCACAGCTTTACTGGCCTCCAAAGGCATATTTGTCATCAGAGGCTCTTGATGAAACTGTACATAAATATCTGACTGTTGTTAAATACAAAACAAAACAAAAAAAAATATTCCACAGGAACCAAATCAAAACCATCTGTGAGGGGGAGAGGCCAAAAACTCAGTGTAAGTGCAAAAGGCCCAGCAGAAACACTTGTTAATTGTGTTATTTACTTTGCTGAATAGTAAATTGTCATGCCAATGAAGTCATATCACATGACTAAAAATAATGTTTTTCATATGACTTTCCTGCTATGAGAGAAATGGGCACTTTATTTTCTAGAATTCTGAATTCTGTAGTAGATGAGTCAGAACCTGAGTTTTAATTCAGAATCAACCCTTTGGCTCAGCCTTCTTTATTTCTGCCAGCCTGTTCATGATTTTACATCTTATGCTATTATTGGCATTAAACTTTATTTTTTAACAATCATTCGTTAATTTCTGATCTGCAGGAAAAAAGTTCTGCTTAGCAAACGCTGGACAAAGATGTAAATTCTATTAATGAAGTGCTTTAACTGCAATCTTGCAATCATAGCTGCATGAGACAGCATCAAATACGAATGATATAGTCAACGGAAGGGAGGAAAACCTAGAGTCATGGAATGTGCAAACTTTCGAAAATGAGAATGAAGCATTTCAGGGGAATTGGGTTATGAAATTTTGTTACTTGAATTTCTCAGGGATATAGCTTGCTTTATTACCTCTCTTATGTACAGTCTTTTCTCTCTACTTACATGGAGTTTGACATTATTTGGCATTTCCCACAGCACAATGTTGAACCCACAGTTGGAACTAAGTACATGCGAACAGGTACTTGATGAAAAATAACCCTAAAAAGATAAGTCACAGCAAATTTTTATGGAAAGATGGCTAAGTCATTTGCATGTCTGATTTACACTGAGCCTTTCTTCAACAAATTCAGCAGCTTTAAAAGCATTTGGTCAGCACTTCAACAACTTCATGACTTGGACATCTTGTGCTTCATCGACTTTAAGGCCATTTCCTTTTGTTCCAACTGGGATAAATAGACAGGGATGAATAAGAGAGAACTCGGGTCAATCTCCAAGTATCTCAAAAAGGCTCTTAAAAGTAAAGATCAGAACTTCATGCAAAACTCCTTATTCAGATGGCAACATTTTAAGAGGGCAAAAGCTGGGGGTGGGAGGCTCTCCTCCATGGGGCCTTCTAATACCTCATGGGTAGAATATAACCATAATTTGGCAGCTACATGGGCTACAGACTAGGGACATGGGTCTCTGTCTAAGACCCCTTCTTTAGGAAACACAACATTTGTAATAACATTTATGAGGGAGCATTTTTAAAATTTTAAGCTATAACTCAAGACAAAATTAATCTACCATGCACATTCCTCATTTAAATATTTTTTATTGCATCCTAGCTCTATAGCTTCTCCTCACTGTACTCAATGAAACAGGATAATTTTCTTTACCTGCTAAGTCCATCTACCAGTCTTCCTCTTTTTCTCCAAACTCTATCATCATCCTATCTCTAATACCATTCAGTCATTTCTATTCATTTATTCCATTACCTCAAAATCACCATTACCGCAAATAAATTCATCTTTGTAAGTCTAGTCTGTCCACCCTTCCCTTCCCTCCTTAATCACACTTCCAGTCCCCACTCTGCACCTTGCATCTAACCCCTTCTCCCACAGAAATCAACCTGGTGATTTGTCTGCTAATCTTAATCTCAACAGCAATGGGATTACACTAGTAACCTAGACTAAAATAATGACAATCATCTGGGGTTATTTGATGATGGAAGAAAGGTGGGTGCAAAAGATTGGGTTGCATTAGTCAATCTTCCTAGATCTAGGTGATTCTGTCTTGAATATATTTTCCAATCCATTATTCCTGTGCTCCTTTCTATGAAAAGAAAAGGATTTGTAGTCTCTAGTAGGATCAGCTTTGCACTCTTCCTTTATAAAAGGTCTATATTTTGGGAGATAGACCACAGGTGTTAAAGGATAGGGGACTGTTTAAAAGCATCAAAACTTTTCTTTCTTTAATGAAAAAAGAGTTATCTTTCTACAACATGGATGAGCCTTGAAACCATCATGCTAAGTTAAAGACAGCAGACACAAAAGACCACAAATCATTTGATTTCATTTACAGGACATGTCCAGAATAGGCAAATCCATGGAAACAGAAAGTACAGTAGTGGTTGCCAGGCCTGGAAGGAAGGGGGAAATAAGTAGTGACTGTTTAAAGAGTATGGAGTTTCTTCTTGGGTGATGATAAGTTTACTACTAAACTTAGTAGTAAGGGTAGCACAACAACTCTGTGAATACACTAAAAACCACTGAATTGTACACTTTAAAAAGGTAAATTTCATGGTATATGAATTGCAACTCAATAAAGTTGCTATTAAAAAAAAAAAACAACACCTTATCTGATTTCAAATAAGCCTGGCTCCAACTACATTCTCATGATTCTGAGTAACACACTAAAGACTATTGGCCTCTAAGACCTTTATTCAGCCCTCCCCTATTTCCCTCCCAATTTTTATTTTTAAAGACAGCCTACTCATCCTTTAAAACTAACTGGTGATGGATATTAACTAGACTTGTTGTTCTGATCATTTTGGAATACCTACAAATATCAAATCATTACACACTGAACACCTGATACTAATATATAATGTGATATGTCAATTATAGCTCAATAAAAATTAAATTAGAAATTAATTAAATTTTAAAATTTAACTGGAATACTTGTTCCCTTCTGTGTGAAGCTTTCTTTGACATCCCTACTCCCCAAGGCAGGAGTAACTGCTCTCTGAGCACTTAATATATATAAATGACTAAAATATTTTTGATGATATTAGAATGTACTATTTACATCTGTTTCTCATATTAGACTATGAGTACATCTCATTAACTTCTGTATTCAGTTACTAACACAGTGAATTGCTATCAATTTTTTTTAAGCTGTTCAATAATTCCAGTTATAAAAAAAGAGTATTTGTACAAATACATATTTCATAAAAATGTATAAAATGATACAGATGCATATAATTATCTGGTTGAATCTTCTGCATTTTCAAAGTTGAGGCATAAAAAGAGCCCAAGATCATGAAATGAGATGGGATCAGGAGGGAAACAAACCATAAGAGACTCTTAATCTCACTAAACAAACTGAGGGTTGCTTGTGGGAGGGGGAGTGTGGAGAGGGTGGTTGGGTTATGGACATTGGGAGGGTATGTGATATGGTGAGTGCTGTGAAGTATGTGAACCTGGCGATTCACAAACCTGTACCCCTGGGGCAAATAATACCTTATACATTTAATAAAAATAATTTAAAAAAAAAAAGAACCCAAGAGGAGAATTGGGCATTCTTGGTTACATTGCTAAAATAAATAAAGCAGGACCTTTCTATATGGAATGAAGAACTTTGTATTTTTATTACTCAACATCTGTTATTCCATGAGGAATCAAATATGTGAATCAAAATGGTATCTTCACACAGCTATATATATATTTTTTGAAATATATTTATTTATATATACATGCATATTTTTCATAGTAATGTAAAATAATGTAGGTAGGACAAGGAATGTTACTGTTATGAGGTCTTTTACTGAGCATTATCTTAAAACACAGCCCTATTTAAATGAAATACATAAAATCGTTAACACCCAACATAAAAAGAAATAATCGATATTAATAAAGTAATAGTAGGGGACTTAAAAAACCCCACTTACATTGATGGACGGATCATCCAAACAGAAAAGGAAACAGTGGCTTTGAATGACATATTGGACTAGATGGATTTAACAGACATATTCAGAACATTCAATCCCGAAGAGCAGAATACACATTCTTTTCAAGTGCACACACAACATTCTCCAAAACAGATCACATATTAGGCTACAAAACAAATCTCAATAAATTCAAAAAAATCAAAGTCATACCATGGATCTTTTCTAACCACAATGCTATGAAACTAGAATTCAACCACAAGAAAAAAATCTGGCAAGAGCACAAACACATAGAGGTTAAATAACATGTTACTAAACAATGAATGGGCCAACCAAGGAATCAAAGAAGAAATTGAAAATTACATGGAAACAAATAACATATACAATGACTCTTGGAATACTGAAAAATAAAATTATTTAAGAAAAAAGAAAATTACATGGAAACAATAAAAATGAAGACACATGTCCAAAATCTTTGGGATACAGCCAAAGTAGTTCTAAGAGGGAAGTTTATAGCAATACAGGACTACATCAGGAAGCAAGAAAAATCTCAACCTAACCTTACCCATAAAGGAGCTAGAAAAAAGAACAAACAAAACCCAAAACCAGCAAAAGGAAGGGAATAATAAAGATTAGAGCAGAAATAAGTGAAAAAGAAGCTTAAAAATTTTAGAACAGATCAATGAAAACAGAGGCTGGTTCTTTGAAAAGATCAACAAAATGGATAAATTTCTAATTAGACTCATTAAAAAAAATAAAGAGAAAAACTCATGTAAACAAAATCACAAATGAAAGAGAAGAAACCACCACCAACACCACAGAAATATAAACACTTGTAACAGAATATTATGAAAACCTATATGCCAACAAATTGGACAACTTAGAAGAAATGGACAAATTCCGAGAAACATGATATCCTAAAAATGAAGCAGGAAGAAATAGAAAATTTGAACAGACTGCCAGCAAAGAAATTGAATCAGTAATAATAATAATAATAAAAAAACCTCCCAACAAACAAAAGTCCAGAACTAGACAGCTTCATAGGTGAATTCTACCAAACATTTAAAGAGGTATTAATACTTATTCTCAAACTATTCTAAAAAATATAAGAGGAGTAAAACTTTAAAATTCACTCTATGAGGCCAGTATCATCCTGATACCAAAACAAGATAAAGACGCCACAAAAATAGGAACTACAGACAAATATCTCTCATGTATATAGAGATATTTCTCTATATCTCCATATAGAGATGCAAAATTCTCAACAAAATATAAGCAAACAGAATCCAGCAATATATTTTAAAAAATCATACAACATTCCTAAGTGGGATTTATTCCTGGGATGCAAGCGTAGTTCAACAGTCACAAAACAATGTGACACATCACATCAATAAGAGAAAGGATAAAAACCAGATGCAAAAAAAGCATTTGATGAAGTACATCCATTTATGATTAAAAACAACAACAACAACAAAACCCTCTACAGAGTAGGTCTAGAGGAAACATATCTCAACAAAACAAAGACCTTATGGTAAAAGCTCACAGCCAACATCATACTCAATGGTAAAAAACCAAGAGCTTTTCCCCTAAGGTCACAGGACAAGGATGTCCACTCTTACCACTTTTATTCAATATAGTACTATAAGTCCTAGCCAAAGCAATTAGACAACATAAAGAAATCAAAGGCATCCAAATTGGTGAGGAAGAAGTAAAACTCTATTTGCAGATGACATGATACTCTGTATAGAAAACCCAAAAGATTCAAAAAAACTACTAGAACTGATAAATGAATTCAGTAAAGTCTATAGGATACAAAATCAATGTACAGAAATCTGTTGCCTTCATATACACTAATAATGAAACAGCAGAAAGAGAAATTAAGAAAACAATCCCATTTACAATGGCATCAACAACAATTAAATATCTAGGAATAAACTTAACCAAGGAGGTGAAAGACCTGTACTCAAAAAGCTATAAAGCATGTATAAAAGAAATTCAAGATGATGCAAAGAAATGGAAAGACATTCCACGCTCATGAGTTGGAAGAACAAATATCATTAAAATGTCTATACTACCCAAAGCAATTTACAGATTTAGGGCAATCCCTATCAAAATACCAACAGCATTTTTCACAGAACTAAAATAAACAATCCTAAATTTCTTTTAAAAGATTTTATTTATTTATTTTAGAGAAAGAGAGAGAGAGAGAGCGCGCACGCAAGTAGGGGGAGGGGAAGAGGGAGAGAGAATCGCAGGCAAACTCTGTGCTGAGTGCAGAGTCCAATGCCCGGATTGATCCCATTACCCTGAAGTCTTGACCTGAGCGAAAATCAAGAGTTAGAAGCTTAACCATGTGAGCCACCCAAACAATCCTTTTGGAACCACAAAAGACCCAAAATAACCAAACCAACCTTGAAAAAGCAAAGTAAAACTGAAGATACCACAATTCCGTACTTCAAGTTACATTACAAACTGGTAGCAATTAAGTCTGTATGGTACTAGCATAAAAACAGATGCACAGATCACTGGAATAGAACAGAAAACCCAGAAATAAACCCACTATATGGTCAATTAGTCTTCAACAAAGGAGGAATGAATATACAATGGAAAAAAAATCTCTTCAACAAATGGTGTTGGGAAAACTGGACAGCAACATGAAAAAGAATGGAATTGGACCATTTTCTTTCACTATACACAAGAATAAACTCAAAATGGATTACAGACCTAAGTGAGACCTGAAATCATAAAAATCCTTCAAGAGAGCACAGACAGTAATCTCTCCAACATGGGAAGTAGCAATTCTTTTCTAGATATATCTCTTGAGGCAAGGGAAATAAAAGCAAAAATAAACTATTGGGACTATGTCAAAATAAAAAGCTTCTGCCCAGTGAAGGAAACAATATACAAAACTAAGGAAATGATCTACAAATAGAAGATATTTACAAATGGCATATCCAGTGAAAGGTTACTATCTAAAATGTATAAAGACCTGATACAACTTAATACTCAAAAAACAAATAATCCAATTTAAAAATGGGCAGAAGACACGAACAGATATTTCTCCAAAGAAGACATCCAGATGGCCAACAGTCACATGAAAAGATGCTCAATATCACTCATCATCAGGGAAAAGCCAATCAAACCACTATGAGATATTACCTCACATCTGTCAGAATGACTAAAATAAAAAAAAAAAAACATAAGAAACAGCAAGTGTTGGGGAGGATGTGGAGAAAAAGGAACTCTTGTGCATTGCTGATGGGAATGCAAACTGGTGCAGCCACTATGGAAAACATTATGGAGGTTCCTCAAAAAATTAAAAATAGAACTACCCTATAATCCATTAATCACACTACTGGGTATTTACAGCCCCTCCCCAAAAATAAAACCACTAATTGAAAGGGATACATGCACTCTTTTGGTTATTGCATCATTATTCACAACAACAAAACTACAAAACCAGCCCGAGTATCCACTGATAGATGAATGGAAAAGAAGATGTGGCATATAATACAGTAGAGTATGATTCAGCCATAAAAAAGAATGAAATCTTGCCATTTGCAACAACATGTATACAGCTAAAGAGTATAATGGTACATGAAGTCAGAAAAAGGTAAATATCATGATTTCAGTCTTATGTGGAATTTAAGAAATGAAACAAAAACAAAGAAAAAAAAAAAAGAGAGAAACCAAGAAACAGACTCTTTACTATAGAATACTGATGGTTACCAGAGAGGAGGCATAGGGGAAATGGGGTTGAGGTAGGAAGAGTATACTTATTATGATGGAAAATAAGATGAAATAAAAAAGCAAAAAAAGGGGTGTCTGGGTGGCTCAGTCGATTGAGCAGCTGTCTTCAGCTTGGGTTGTGATCTCAGGGCTCTGGGATCGAACCCCCACAACGGGCTCCCTGCTCAGCAGAGAGCCTACTTCTCCCTCTCCCTGCCGCTCTGCCTACTTGTGCTCTCTATCTCTCTGTCAAATAAATAAATAAAAATATTTTTTAAAAAAAGCAAAAAAAATTTTTTTTAAACTAAAAAGGAAAACCACAGCCCTATTTATTTAATTATTATTATTCTAAAAATTTACTTATTTGACAGAGAGTGGAAGAGCACAAGCAGGCAGTGCAGCAGAGGGAGAAGCAAGCTCCCCACTGAGCAGGGAGCCTGATGCGGGGGGCTCGATCCCAGGACCTTGGGATCATGATCAGAGGCGAAGACAGTTGCTTAACCCACTGAGCCACCCAGGTAGCCCCCTGCCCTCCATAGCCCTATATAAAGCTTTCTAAGAAAATAAATGATCCTTCTCTAATAAAAGGATCACAAATTCTAACACCTGCAAGGGTCATTAACTCAAGAGCTTCTTTTAAATGGAGAGTATCACCTAAAAAATAACTTTGGGCAAAAAAACAAGTGTGTGTCTCTAAAAAGGAAACCAGGTGATAAGGAACAAGTGTAGAAGATTTACCTTACATGCGGAATATTTTTTATACCTTTAAATTTCATATAAAGTACATTATTTTTCTATAAAATTTGCATCCTGGCTCCAGCTAACCATCACTATTAAGAAATGCAGGCCTGGGCTTGCCAGATCTGATTTTTCAAAGAAGTTAGAAATGGGAAAATTCAGATTTTTATGTAAAACTCATTAAGTTTTAAATGTTGACTTTATTCAGAATTTAGAACACAGGGGAGGGCCAAACAAAACACACCTGCAAGCCATATCTGGCTCACAGGCCAACCAGTCTACCATCTCTAATCAAAAATTTGATGTGTGGGGGTGCCTGGGTGGCTCAGTGGGTTAAAGCCTCTGCCTTCTGCTCAGGTCATGATCTCAGGGTCCTGGAATCGAGGCCCGCATCGGGCTCTCTGCTCGGCGGGGAGACTGCATCCTCCTCCTCTCTCTGCCTGCCTCTCTGCCTACTTGTGATCTCTGTCTGTCAAATAAATAAATAAAATCTTTAAAAAAAAAAAAAGAAAAGAAAAGAAAAAATAAATAAAGGTGAAGGCAGAGGCTTAACCCACCCAGGCACCCCATGATTTCAGTTTTAAATGTAGTACTAGAGATGTACTATCTTGCCTCTCTGGTGTGCCTGAAACTCTTACCTCAATCTGCTGAAAGTTTCAAAGGATTTGACTCTGGTAGGTTCGATTTTCTTTACTCAGTGCTACTAGCTCCAATCTTCTGAACAGCAGCCTTAGTATGTCACCAGCTAGTCCAGTATCCAGCCTGAATGTCTACTCAATGACCACTGGAGCCTGCCCCAGTGGTAAAGACATACAACCCCAGGCAGGGGTAGGAATGGTGTAGTCATCAATAAATAGGACAATAGGACTAACGGCATCTTTGCAAATGTTCCACTCCTGTGGGACACAGGCACTCAAGGTTTTCTTTATGCAGCTTATGGAAATGATAAGACAGGCCACATTTCTCCTAAGAACTTCTTCATGGAAATTAAGATCTGCAATATATTCTAATTGACAAGTAAAGCATAACTCTCTCAGGTTGTGACTGGGGAAGCCATTTTATTGTAGAGTTCAGTGACCTAAGATGTATCCAATTATCAAATAAAAGCCTGTGCAGCGTTGGTGATATAGTGGTGAGCATAGCTGCCTTTCAAATAAAAGCCAGGCATATTCCCTCTGAAGAACATGGCCAAAGCCCAGTCTCCCCTATCTGACATTCTGATGTGTGGACATCAGAAACAACTCTCCCATGGCCATAGGCATACTGTTCTTCAGACAAGACCAGAGGTGCTTGAAAATCCGTAACCCATATTCCCTTTAATTATGTGCACTGGGCACATGCTACACAACAATCTGCACACATCAACATACAGTGACTGCAGAAGGTTCCTTCTTCTCTGATAATTAGCAGACTTTTTTAGCAATGTTTGTCAAATCATAATTCACCGCTTCCTTACTATGCCATAAATCTGAGCATCAAGTAGGTTTCAAACACACCAGTCCTCGGTACAAAAAGCTTGTTTTATTCTTACCTCAGCAGCTTGGGTCTCTTGGTGCAGCAAAGTGAGGCCTGTCAAGTCTTCTAAGAAGGAATGTGAAGAATTAAACACCTTTGCTAGGAAATTAAATCCTTCTCGTTCATATTGATCAAGAACCTGTAAAACATTTATATTTGTTAAAAGGGGCTGCAGGCTTTAAAAGTATATTACAAGATTTTCACTTCCATAAGCACTTGTCAAAAATGAAACTAAAACTAGAATTAAACATGGGGATAATAATGCAATCTGGAGGGCAAAAACTGGGAGGGCTTAGTATTTATCACTTTCCCTTCTCAGAAACAATGACAATATCCTTTTCCAATTCACATGACAATTTTTGTCAAATAAGTTTTATGCAAATTCACTAAAAATTCTGTAAAAGCTGGGTTTCCTACTTCTAAAGTTCACCTATTAGGGGGAAAAAATGGGCCAGAAAAAAGCTAAGAAAAAAATTTAAAAGGATAAAGACAAACAGACAAATAGATGGGAAATGTGATCTACTGGCTAGGCATACATTTTTGTAAAAATAAATTTCACTAGGCATGTCACAAAAGAGGATATCCAAATGGCCAATAAACATATGAAAAGCTGATCAACATTACAAGTGATTAGGGAAGTGTAAACTAAAACCATAATGAAATCTTACTTTATAAACACCAAAATGGCTAAAGTAAAAAAGAAGATTTCAAGTACTGGCAAGAATGTAGAACTGGGATTCTCATGGGAGTACAAAATGAGAAAGCCATTTTTGAGGCTTAAGACTTATATGCCCTGTGATCAAGCAGTTATACTCCTAGGTATATATACCCTGCAAAAAAAAGGTATGTGGTTATGTATCAGAAGACCCAAACAAAGTGTCCACAGCAGCACTATTCACGGTAGTCCAAACTAGATACTACTCAAGCGTGCATCAATAGTAGAATGAATGAACAAATGGGTATATTAATGCAATAGAATACTACTTAGCAATGAAAACAAATTATATCTACTTGCAACAATATAGATAATTCTCATAAACATAATGTTAAACGATAGAGAAGCAATATTTAATGCACAATTACATTTTTATATACAAAATTTAAAAAAAGAACAGGCAAAATGAATCTAAGTTAGGCAAGAGGTTACCCATGGACGGACTGTAACTGGAAGGGGCACAAGGGAGGTTCTGGATACTGATAACATTTGTTTCTTTATCTGGGTGTTGGTATACTTTGTGAAAAGTCATCAAGCACTTTTTTGTATATATGTTATCCCCTGGTAAAAGATTTAAAGCCTGCGTCTTGACAGGAGAACAATACAAGAATGTCTGAGTTCTCAGAAGCAAAGAAAATAATGATTATTGTAATCAAAAATTCAAAGATCACAGGAATTGTGAGTGTTAGGAAACAGTAAACCAGAGTATCTCAAAAATTCTCTCAGAACTCAGAAGAAATAGATGAATGTCTCAAAAAGCAGACATTGAAGATAAATCAAAGAAATCAATTACACATGAATAGAAAGGCTGGAGAAGCAGTAACACAAGAAAACAATCTTTAAAACTTCTCCATAAAAGTGATGAGAATGTATAAACACTTTGATGCAATAATTCCACTTCAAAGACTCTTCATACGGATACAGTTGTCCATGGGTAAAAGAAGTTGACATGTAACGATGCTCACTGAAACACTCTTTGCAGCAACAAAAGATTAGAAGCTACTACTCTTTAACAGGGAGCTGGTTGACAAAATTATGGTGTATTTACAATTAAGGGAACAATTTAGATCTGTTAAAAGAATGAGGTAGCTCTACAGTATTTATATAAACTTGTTTCCAAGACATACAGGTATATTAAAAGCAATGTCCAGACCATGTGTTTGGTAGTAATCTCTTAAAAATAAAGATGGAGGAGTAAAGAAAAAGAAAGGGAAATGCAGCTGTGTGTATGCTTGTTCCTGCATATAATAAGATCTCTGGAAGTATGCATACACACGACTGGCATCAAGTAGTTGGCTCTGCAAATTCTTCTATACTACCTTAATTTTTAAAACCGTGTGCATATATTACTTATTTAAATAATATTAAAGTCTCTCTTTTTTCCCTTTAGTGCTGGAGAAACGTCCCAGCAGAGGAGGAGGAAAAAGAGTCCTAAAGCCCTGATGAAGCTAGAGCTGAGGTGGGGGGCAGCCCTCCCCTTCAGCCATGGGAAACAAAACAGCAGTTGTGATGTTAGGAGAGCAGGGAACTGGGGGCTGAGAAGTTCTGGGGTCTGACAGCAGGCAGCAAGGTCATCTGCTGCCAGAGAAGGGGATGGGTAGACCATGGCAGTAATGGTCTGGGACAGCTGTGTGGGGAATGTGAGAAAGGAAGTGGAGGCCCCTGCTCAGGACAGATAATATACATTTTGGGAGAAAAGTGGAAAAAAGGACCATGTAAGCGTGGGCACTGACAGGATAAAGGCAACAGGGAGGTCAAAGAAATCAAGGGGCTGCTGAGTACCAGTGAAGGGAGCCAATGGAGGTAAGGTAAGACCTGCAGACTGGAGGGAAGAGATACACGGGGGATCATGGAGGAGCAAAGGGTGATCAGTATGCCTCAAGGTCACACAGCAAAGCCTTTGGCTGATGAGCCCCAGTAAATTAATCTGACAACCCAATGCCTGGATAAAAAGGCACTTAGTAACTGAATCCCAGTAATAAAGAGATTCCTTACAAACAAGAATTTTATCTTAGGAAAAATATGCATGAAAATTAATGATCTTTTTCAAAATGTTAAATACTATGTGCTTGGTGATCCCTTATTTCTGAACCATTAAGCTCACTAATTAGCTAGTTTGTGCCACGTTTTCAATAAGGTGAAAGAAGAAACAGGTTTGAAAAAATGGATTAAACATTTTTTAAAAATTAGAATTCCAGAGATGACACTTTGTTGGACCTTAATTAATCTTTCAGATTTCAAGTCCATGTTTCCACAGATAATTCTGCAGTGCTACAAATCTGAATAGCAGAAAAACTAACAGCAAGAGCAGTAGGAGTAAAAGCCTCCCCCCATAATCAAGACGTACAGAAAGTTTAATGCTGAAACACTATTCATAGCTCTGGCTTCAAAAATATGTGGAAAAACTTAATCCTCCAGGGGCATATTTAATCATGCAAGGGTTTTCTAGTATTCCCTTTATGTGCTGGGAAGTTAATTTGTGTTACGAGTATAAGCAGCTTATAAAAGGTACAAAGATATTTTCCCCTATAGTTTGACCTTCTTAAAGGGGAAAATGTGTTTTAAATTACCCCCCAGCCTCAAAAAGATACCATCACAATGAATATGAGCACTGCTACAGAATCAGTCTGCAAACACACTGAACCTCCTAAATAATTATATAATACATGGTCCTGAGAAGTGTGCACATAACATTTTGACAGGTTATTAAGTACTCTAAAGGTACTGGGAGAGTTTACTAAGTAGAGAAATAATGACTTTTAATACAAAGATATGGATCCTTTCCTGATGAACAAGATTTTCCTTACTTCACTGTTTTCTAAGGCTGGGTGAGCTTTACTTGTGTCACATGCACACTGCTGGACAAAGACAGTAGAATCTCTTTTTAAGACACGGTTTTAGGAGTATCCGTTCTCTTGCTGAGATTCTTTGAGGACTCTTTACTAGATCAAACCCATAGCCCCCCAGCTAGGCATTTCAGTCCCTCCAGAAGCCTCCAACTTTGGACAACTCTCTGGAGAATGCCTTTCATAGGGCCTAACATCTGACATTGCATAACATGCAATGATTTGCATTTCATGAGAAGCAGAAGAGATTCATGGTTTACAACTCTTGTCTCTTCTTAAACAAGGATACGAGGAACTGAGTACTCAACAAAAAAAAATAGCTTTTGTGTTTTCTACTTTCAGCTTATCTATTTTCATGCAGTGTCTGCAAACCTCATATTTAAAGTCTCTGTTGTTTAGAAATTGTATTCACTTACTCTAAATTATTTAAAAATATCCATGTGTCATGATTTCTAATATTCTCAGGGAAAGCTAGCCCAATATCCCAGATAGAGTAATGAAAGTATGGCTGGTAGCCACTAGGACCTTTAATTCCCATCCTATATAGGAGAATCCACAAAAGAAGGGTCAAAATACTACCATCTGATGGACAGTCACCCAATAGTCTGCAGAGGCTTTGTTCCAAGGAAGGCAAACCTTGTTTTCCAGTTCTGTTGCTAAGGGAGCCATTCCAGCATAGAAAAGCCTCACTTTGGATAATGAGCTGGAAGCATCACTAATAAAACCAGGAAACACCCTGATCAACCGGTTTCTGTCTTTTGGTGTCTGGGATTTCTCTCATCATAATAAAAAGGAATCAAAGAGGAGGAAAAAAGGCTCTGATTTCAGCAGCTCTTACAACTGCTGTCCCACCTTCACTGCTCCCAGCTCTTGTTTCCTCTTGGTGCTTATCACTGAGGGTAACCTGTCTTCCCCATCAAATAAGATCTTTCACTTCCAGCAAGATTCAGCTCAAGTACCAGCTCCCACAGGAAGTCTTGCCTGATTAATTCCACTCCCTATGATCTTTTCTTCCCTCTTATATTCTGACCCCACTCTCCAGGGCACACTAAGTTGCCAAATGAATTGAAGGAAATGCTCACAGTATCCCTGGTAATCGAGAGTTGCTGGTGTTTCCAACTATCAGCCACATGTTTGGTAACTCTGTTTCGGTTTCCATATATCTCAGTGATACAAAGCTGATAATGGAATAGAAAACAGCTTCATATGGAAACATATAGGTATCAATCTAATTAAATCTGTTGCTGTTAACTCACTCTATTGGACATAGGCAGGATATATCAGACCAAACTTGAAAAAAAAGAAAGATCTGAGTTCAAGACATGGAATGGTATTACTGGCATGCCAAAAATATAGGACAAGTATCTTGTTCTTTCCCTAAAGTCACTGTATAGTGTACCATCTTAGGCATCCAAATGCAAAATTTGGGCACAACTATAATTTAGAGGATGTGGAAGAGTTCAAGCCAAAACACCAAATAGTATCAACATCAAGATAACAGACTACGGAATAAAGGTACCAACACTTTAGTATTTTAATTAAACTTCTTATGGTGTAACACACAACTGCATTTTAAAAAATCAAATATTGTATCTTGTTTTTTTCATATACCAAAATCACAATTCTGCTTGAGTCAACTAGGCAATGGAAAACAAACTGTAACTGGGCATTAACCCACAACGGAGAGTAACTTGGCACATGGGGCAAGACACTTCACCTTTTTGAGCCGTTTGCTCATCTCTAAAATGGGGAGGCAACTCCATGCCTGTTTCCCTACCTACTGAGATACAAAAAGAATTTCACGACTTCAATCACTGACAAAGAATGGTTTATAAAGGGAAGTAAAAATACTAAGCATTTATTACTTTAAAAATATTATTGCCAAGGGGTGCCTGAGTGGCTCAGTCAGTTAAACGTCTCCCTTAGGCTCAGGTCTTGATCCAGGGCCCTGAGATCGAGTCCCACATCGGGGCTCTCTGCTCAGCAGAGAGCCTGCTTCTCCCTCTCCCCGTCTGCTGCTCTGCCTACTTGTGTGCTCGCTCTCCCTCTCTGTGTTATATAAATACAATCTTTAAAAAATATATTATTGCCAAATAGGGTTTGATAAATACAGAAAATGCACAACAAGAAGACACATAACGGTGTCAGTGATAATAGCAGAGCAAGGATCTCTGCAAACTCTCTCCTCTGTAAGAGAAAACAGAACAGTGACAAAGTCTAAGGAGTATTTATTCAGAAAACATCTGAATCTCTGTAAAAACAATGGGCTTTGAGGTTTTGAACATGCTCCATTCCCACCCCTTCCCCTTTCTAGCTCAAATGTAGCCCTGAACACCAACAACACACAGTCACAGTGGAAACCAGACTGGCAGCCACTGGACTAGGACTGAAGCTCCTTTAAAGCTCCATTTTCAGAAAATTGCCACCGGTTTGTTGATTCCCAGGGAAACCCTGCTTGCATGTTCCTTTTATTTGACCTGACTCAGAACTCACCCAGTGTGAAAGCCTTTCTCCCAGGGCTAGCTGTCAACAAGTATCAGGGACAACTGTTTAACATCATGGTCTCCTGAGATGGTGGATAATAGTTGCTGCAACAATGTGCTAACCACAGAGTGTAAAACAAAAGTCTGGGGACTACCATAAGAGACACTGAAAAGTTCCAACATACTCTTGAGAATCTAGAAGACTGCACAGGCACAAGGTGATATGTATGCCCAAAGCTGTGCACAAGCTCAGGAAAGATCTGAGAAAGTCCTAAGCTCTCACTTCTAGTTGAGTATCTGTGCAAGCAGGAGATGAAAAGTAAGGCAGAGTTCTTAAATGCCTGGCTCAGCACTGAAGGCACTCCCCAATATATGCACAGAGTACCTCGGCAAAGACTGTGATTTACTGGTTCCAGGAAATTCAGAAAATCTGTTTAATCATTAGACGGCAACCAAGCTAACCAAGCAGAAACTTCATGGTGACACAAGACAAAGAACACCAACTTAATGAAATTAGTTCAGCAAAGTCACTAAATAACAAACAAACAAACAAACAATAGCTAAGAGCAAAAATAAACCATGGGCAGGGGAGAGAATCTGATTTCCAGATTTACCACATTATATTATGTGACACATCCAGTTCTCAACAGAAGTTACTGGATAGGGGCACCTGGGTGGCTCAGTGGGTTAAAGCCTCTGCCTTCGGCTCAGGTCATGATCTCAGGGTCCTGGGATCGAGCCCCACATCGGGCTCTCTGCTCAGAGGGAAGCCTGCTTCCCCCTCTCTCTCTGCCTGCCTCTCTGCCTACTTGTGACCTCTGTCAAATAAATAAAATTTAAAAATCTTAAAAAAAAAAAAAAGAAGTTACTGGATATGCAAAGAAACCAGAAAATATGTCCCATACACAGAAACGAAACAAAAATGGTCAACAGAAACCATTCCTGAGGAAATTACTAAACAAAGACTAAAACAGCTATAGCTATTTTAAGTAAATTTGAAGAACTGAAAGAAACCATGTCTAAGTACCTAAAAAAAAAAAAAGTATGAAAATGATGCTTTGCCAAAATAGAGCCTCAATAAAGAGAAATAATATAGAGGATCAAAAGAGAAACTCTGGAGTTAAGAAATACAGCAACTGAAAAATTCACTAGAGAGACTGAAACCAGTTTTGGGTATGCTGAAGGAAGAATCAGTTAATCTGAAGATAGATGAACTGAAAATATCCAGTTTTTGGGGCCTTTGGTTGGCTCAGTTGGTTACTCTTGATTTCAGCTGAGGTCATGATCTTGGGGTTGTGGGATCAGACCCCATGCTGGGTTCTGTGCTGAGTGGAATCTAATTAAGAGTCTCTCTCTCCTTCTCCCTCTGCCTCTCCCTCCCCATTCATGCATGCATGATCTCTCTCTCTCTAAAAAAAAAAAAAAAAGAAAAAAAAAAAAGAAAGAAAGAAAAGAAAAGAAAGTATCCAGTCTGAGAAACTGAAAATGAACAAAAGCCTCAGAGACCCATACAATAACATGTGCTAATAACGGAGTTCCAGAAGAGATGGAAGAAAAGGGCAGGAAGAATATTTGAAGAAATAATAGTAAAAAACTTCCCAAATTTTATGAAAGACATTCATCTAGACATCCAAGAAGCTCAGCTCCAAGAACAATAAACTCAAAGAGATCTATATCTAGACACATCATAATTAAACTGTCCAGAGACAAAGGGATGATCAGGCAAGTGCAAGTGAGAAATAACCTATCATGTAAAGGGAATCATTAACAGTCAATGTCTCTTCAGAAACCATAGGAACCAACAGTACTGGTTTGAAATATTCAAAGTGCTGAAAGCAAAAGACTGTCAACTAAGAATTCTATATCCAACAAAATGGACCTTCAAAAATGAAGGAGAAATTAACAAATTGCCAGATAAACAAAACAAGAGAATTCATCACCAGCAAACCTATCCTGTAAAAAATTGTGAAGTGAGTACTTTAGGTTGAAATGAAATGACACTAGACAATAACTCGGATCCTCAAGAAGAAATAAAGAACGCAGGTAAAGGAAACTGCAATTTTTTCTTTGTGATTTTTTTCTTCTATGTGATTTAAAATACAGAGACACAATCAAATAAAATGCAAGTATACAAATGCATAGAGCAATAATTATACATCTGTGTTGTCACATGAAGATTTAATCTATGGGACAGTTAAGCCCAAAGGAAGGGGAGGCAAACCAAGATACAATGGGGTAAAGTTTTTACTGTTATCCAAATTAAAGTGATGTTAAACCCAAACATATGGTTATGAATAGTATTTTGATTGTAAACCCTGGAGCAGACACCAAAATAACTAAAAATATATATAGTACAAGAAAAAAACAAGGGAATTAAAATGGCACATTAGAAAGTATCTATTTAACACAAAAAGAAAAAAAGGCATAAGACATATAGAAACCAAAAGCCAAAATGGCAGATGTAAATTCTATTTTATCATTAAATGTAAATGAATTAAACACCTCCAACTAAAAGGCAGACATGGCAGAATGGATGGATAAAACAAAAAAAATCATCTAACTACATGCTGTCTACAAGAGATTCATTTTAGATTCAAAGACATGAATAAGTTGAAAGTAAAAGAATAGAAAAAGATATTCCATGCCGTTTAAATTATGCATGATCAATAAGTTCTGGAGATCTAATGCAGAGCATGGTGATGACAGTTAACAGTACCATACTGCATATTTGAAATCTGTTAAGAGATCTTATACTAAACTCCTCAACACATACACCCCCCAGCCCCCCACACACAAAATGGTAACTCTATAGAGGTTATGGATATATTAACTAGCTCGGTTGTGGTGATCATTTCAAGATACATAAACACAGCAAGTTTAAGCCCTTAAATAATGTATAATTTGTATAAATTAATGATATGTCAAAAAAGCTGCTTAAAAAAAGAGAAGACTCCATGAAAGCAGAAACCAAAAGAGAGTTAACTGGAGAGGCTATACTAATACCAAACAAAACAGACTTTAATACAAAAATTGTTACCAAGGACAAAGAAAGACATAATAAAAAGATATAAGAGATACATATTAAAAAGATACAAAAATTATCATCTGAGGTGTACTTACCAAAACAGCCCCCAAATACATTCAGCAAAAATGTATTTTGCCCTGAATTTTTCAAAATTGAAAAATTTTGAAAAAATGTATTGAAAGGAAAAATACACCAATTAAACAATAATAGTTGGAGATTTCAATACTGTACTTTCAGTAATGTATAGAACTAGAAGGTCATTGAGGAAACAGAAGACTTGAACACTATGTATCAATTAAACCTAATAAATATCTCTAGAAAACTATATCCAATCACAGCAGAATCCATACTCTTCTCAAAGAATGGAGCAGTCTCTAGGATATACCATGTGTTAGACCGTAAAATATGTGTCAATAAGTGAAAAAAGCTGAAATCATATAAATTATTTTCTCTGATCACAATGTGATGGAATTGCATATCAATTACAGAAATTTGGGAAACTCACAAATATGTGGATATTAACACACTCCTAAAAGCAATGGATCAAATAAGAAATCACAAGGGAAATTAGAAAATACTTTGAGATGAACAAACACACACACACACACGTAACATACCAAAAGTTATGAGATGCACTGAACACAGTGCTCAGAGGAAAATTTATAGCTATAAATGCCTGTATTAAAGAATGATATCAAATCAATAACCTAACTTTCCAACCTAAGAACAGAACAAAAAAATGACCTAAACGCAAAGCAAGCATGAAGAAGGAAATACAAAAAATTGGGTAGAAAAAAAAAAAATCCTTTCAGAAAAACAACAAATGTGACAAACCTTTACTTAGATTGGCCAAAAATTAAAGGGAAAAGACTCAAATTACTAATGTCACAAATGAGAGAGGGGATATTACTGTCAATATTTCAGAAATAAAATTATATGGAAATACTATAAACAACTGTATGCCAATACATTAGATGACCTAGATAAAAAATGGAAAAATTTTGAGAAAGACACAAAGTACTGATACTGACTCAAAGAGAAATAGAAAATCTGGGGTGTTACGCCTCCATCAGAAAGGATGAATACCCAACTATTGTATCAACATGGATGGGACTGGAAGAGATTATGCTGAGTGAAATAAGTCAAGCAGAGGGTCAATTATCATATGACTTCACTTTTTTGTGGAGCATAAGAAATAACATGGAGGACATGGGGAGATGGAGAGGAGAAGGGAGTTGAGGGAAATTGGAGGAGGAGATGAACCATGAGAGACTGTGGACTCTGAAAAACAATCTGAGGGTTTTGAAGGGGCGGGGGTTGGGAAGTTGGGTGAGCCTGGTAGTGGTATTATGGAGGGCACGTATTGCATGGAGCACTGGGTGTGGTGCATAAACAAAGAATTCTGGAACACTGAAAAGAGATTAAAAAAATAAAAAATAATTAAAAAAAAAAAAAAGAAAATCTGGGGTGCCTGGGTGGCTCAGTGGGTTAAGCCTCTGCCTTCGGCTCAGGTCATGATCTCAGGGTCCTGGGATCGAGTCCCTCCCACATTGGGCTCTCTGCTCAGCAGGGAGCCTGCTTCCCCTCTCTCTCTGACTACTTGTGATCTCTCTCTCTCTCTCTCTGTCAAATAAATAAATATCTTAAAAAAAAAAGAAAGGATGAAAGAAAATCTGAATAGACACATGAAAAGTAAAGAGACTGAAATAGTAATCACAAACTTCCCACAGAGAAAAAAGCCCTGAAACAGGTGGCCTTGCTGATGAATTTTACCAGACATTTAAAGAAGAATTAACCAATCTTTCACAAATCCCCTGAACAACAGAAAAGAAGGAAACACATCTCAGTTCATTTGAGACGGGTATTATCTTGTTACCAGAACCAGACAAAGACATTACAAATACAGAAAACCAAAGACCAATATCTCTTGTGAATATAAGTGCAAGTATCTTCACCTAAAATATTAGCAAATTGGGGCACCTGGCTGGCTCAGAGGAGCACGTGACTCTTGATCATGGGGTTGTGAATTTGAGTCCCATGTTGGGTGTGGAGATTATTAAGTAAATTTAAGAAAAAAAAATTTTAAATTAGCAAACTGAATCTCCAGCAATGTATAAAAAGGATGACACACTATGACAAAATGAGACTTATCCCTGGAAAGCAAGGCTGGTTCAACATATGGAAATCTATGTAATACATCACATTAATAGAATAAGGAACAAAAAACCACATCATTATCTAAAAAGGCACAGAAAAAGCATTTGACAAAAATCCAACACCCTTTCATACTAATAAACAACAAGCTAGTAATAGAAGACAATTTCCTCAACTTGCTAAGGGGCATCAATAAGCATTAATACTATACTTAATGGTGAAAGACTGAAAGCTTTCCCAGGAATATCAGGAATAAGACAAGGATTCCCACTCTTGCCACTTCTATTCAACATTGTATTGGATGTTCTAGTCAGGGCAATAGGCAAGAAAAATAAAAGCATCCATCTAGATTGGATCTAAACTAGAAAGGAAGAAGTAAAACTCTACTTCCAGAAGACATGAATCTTGTACATGGAAAAGCCTAAGAAATCCACAAAATGTTCTTAGGAAAAAAAAAAAAAAAGGACTCCTACTCTTGAGTACAAGAATACATTCTATTCTTGTAGGATATGAGAGCCATATACAAAAATCAACTGTATTTCTATACACCAGCAATGAATTATTCAAAGAAGAAATTAAGAAAAACCACTCCATTTAGGGGTGCCTGGGTGGCTTCGTCGGTTGGGCATTCAAATTTTGATTTCAGCTCAGGTCATGATCTCAGGGTTGTGGGATTGATCCCCATTGGGGGCTCCATGCTCAGGGGAAGTCTGCTTCTCTCCCTCTCCCTCTGCTCCTCCCTTTGCTCACACTCTTTTTCAAATAAATAAATATATCTAAAAAGGAACAAGAAGAGGAAGAAGAAGAGTAGGAGGAAGTAGAAGAGAGAGGGAAAGGGAGAAGGAAAAGAAGACCACTCCACTTATACATCAAAAACACATCTAGGTATAAATTTAATGAAGGAAGTACAATACAAATACACTGAAAACTACACTGAAAAAAGAACTAAATAAATACAAGGACATCCTAAGTTCATGGATTATAAGACTTAATGATGGTAAGATAGCAATATAGTCCAAATTGATCTAATATTCAGTGCAATCCTAGCTGGCTTTTAGTAAGTGAGGACAGATACTGACAAGTTGATCCTAAAATTCATATGGAAACCTAAGGGACCTAGAATAGCTAAAATACTCTTAAAAAAGAATTATTCCTAAACCTACTAAAGGGTAAGAATTGGTTACTACATGGCACTAGCATAAGGATAGACATACAGATCAATGGAATAGAGTCCAAAAATAAACCTTACATTTTTGGCAAGCATAACAATATAATTGAATGGGGTAAAAAATACTCTTTTCAACAAATAGTACAGCAACAATCAATTATCTACATGCAAAAGAATGAAATTAAACACCACATACAATATACAAAAATTAACTGAAAATGGATTATAGATCTAAATTTAAGTGCTGAAACAGTTACACTCTTAGAAGAAATCAGAAAAAATCCTTATGAGCTTGGGCTGGACAAGTTTCTTAGATGTGGCAACAAAATCCCATAAGAGGCTCAACCCCCCCCCACCCCCTCAAAATTAGGATGTCATCAATATTAAAAACTATTGTGCTTCAAAGGTTACATCAAGAAAGTGAAAAGACAAGTCACAAAATAGGAGAATATATTTGCAAATTACATATCTGATAAGGGTTTGGTATCCAGAATATATAAATAATTCTTAAAACTTCTCAATAAAAAGCCAAAACCAAAAATAAAAACCCAAATAATTTAACAATGGACAAAGGAACTAAATGGACATTTCCCCCAAAAAAGACACACAAATGACCAACAAGTACATGAACAGATGCTCAACACCAGTGGTCATTAGGGAAATGCAAATCAATACCACAATGAAATACCACTTCACACCCAGTAAGATAGCTCCAATAAAAAAGAGACAAAAACACGTGTTGACAAGAAGATGGACATCGAAATCCTCCTACACTAATGGGAATTTAAAATGGTGCAGCTGTTGTGGAAAACAGTTTGGCAGTTTTATAAAATGTTAAACAGAGATACTATACAACCTAATAATTATACTCCTAGGTATATACCCAGGAGAACTGAGAACATATGTTCACACAAAAACATATACACAAATGTTTATATAGCAGCATCATTCATAAAAGTTGCCAAATGGAAACAGCACAAATATCCATCAGTTGATGAATGGATTAAAAAATGTGGTATATCCACACAATGGAATATTTTTTAGCCTTAAAAAGTGAAATACTGACACATGCCACATTATGGATGAACCTTGAAAGCATTATGCTAAACGAACGAAGACTTTTGCAGAAGTCTACATTTATGGTTCCATTTATATGAAATGTCCAGAATAGGAAAATACATACAGATAGGAGATTAGTGCTTGTGAGGGTCTGAGGGAAGCTGGGAATGGGGAATGACTACTAATGGGCATTGGGGTTATGGTTTTGTTTGGGGTGATGAAAATATTCTAGTTAGTGTGATGGCTGCACAAACTTGTGAATATACTTAAAAACCCAAGAATTGTACACTTTAAAGTGAAGAATTTTATGATATATGAATTGTTTTATTTTTTATTTTTATTTTTAAAGATTTTATTTATTTATTTGACAGAGAGAGACATAGCAAAAGAGGGAACACAAAGGGGGAGTGGGAGAGGGAGAAGCAGGCTTCCTGCTCAGCAGGGAGCCCGATGTGGAGCTCAATCCCAGGACCCTGGGATCATGACCTGAGCCAAAGGCAGATGCCCAACGACTGAGCCACCCAGGCACCCCTGAACTGAGTTTTAATAAGATAAAAGACCTATATGAGCTGTTAGTATGAGGATCAAGTGTAGAGTGTCTGTAAAGCAGATTGAGTAATAAAAAACACTATCTGGAAGGAAGAATTGAGGGGTGGATTGATGGATGGATGCACTTAACCTCCCCCCATCAATCTGTGGACTGCTTCTTAAAAATGTGTCTTTTCCAACTAGAGTTGTTTGAAACCAAGTAAGTATGAAGTCTAGTTTATCATCTTAAAAGATGAACAGTACTTCTGAAGATCCTTGCAAAGATAAATATATATAGTGAGGAGAAAGAAAAGAAAAAGGAAGGTCTCCTTAGAAGGTTTCACAACCTTCAAGTTTTGGATAGTGGCAGAAGATCAAAGAACCACGGCAGGCCCTTTGTGGAAAAATTAATCTGCCTCACCTCCCCCGACCCGAAAAAAGAAAAGCTAATCGGACACAATTTTATCTAAATCTAAAATAGCTACTCTAAAAACTACAGAACACTTATGAAAGAAGTTGAGGAAGACACAAAGAAATGGAAAAACATTCTATGCTCATGGATTGAAAGAATATTGTTAAAATGTCTATGCTACCCAGAGCAATCTACATATTCACTGTAACCCCTATCAAAATACCATTGACATTTTTCACAGAGCTGGAGCAAATAATTCTAAAATTTGTATGGAACCAGAAAAGACCCTGAATAGCCAGAGGAATGTTGAGAAAGAAAACCAAAGCTGCTTTTGGGCATCACAATGCTGGACTTCAAGCTATTTTACAAAGCTGTGATAATCAAGACAGTATGGTATTGGCATAAAAACAGACACATAGATCAATGGAAAAAACTAGAGAACCCAGAAATGGACCCTCAACTCTATGGTCAATTAATCTTTGACAAAAGAGGAAAGAATATCCAATGGGGGGAAAAAAGTGCCTTTAATAAATGGTGCTGGGGAAATTGGACAGCCACATGCAGCAGAATGAAACTAGGTCAATTTCCTTACATCATACACAAAGATAAACATTCAAAATTGATGAAAGACCTAAATGTGAGACAGGAATCCATCAAAATCCTAGAGAAGAACATAGGCAGCAACCTCTTTGAACTCGGCCTCAGCAACTTCTTGCTAGACATGTCTCCAAAGGCAAGGGAAACAAAACCAAAAATGAACTATTGGGACGTCCTCAAGATAAAAAGGCTTTGCACAGCAAAGGGAACAGTCAACAAAGCTAAAGGGCAACCTACGGAATGGGAGAAGATATTTGCAAATGACATATCAGATAAAGAGCTAGTATCCATGATCTATAAAGAACTTATCAATCTCAATACCCAATAAACAAATAATCCAGTCAAGAAATGGGTAGAATACATGAACAGACATTTCTCCAAAGAAGATACACAAATGGCCAAAAGACACATGAAAAATCAACAACAACATCACAGTTCAACATCACTCAGCATCAGGGAAATACAAATCAAAATCACAGTGAGATGCCACCTCACACCAGTTAGAATGGCTAAAATAATAAGACAGAAAATGACAAATGTTGGTGCAGATGTGAAGAAGAACCCTCATTTTTGGTGGGAATGCAGCTGGTGCAGCCACTCTGGAAAACAGTATGGGGGTTCCTCAAAAAGTTAAAAATAGAGCTACCCTAGGACCCAGCAATTGCACTACTAGGGATTTACCCCAAAGATATAAATGCAGTGATCCAAAGGGGCACCCACACCCCAATGTTCATAGCAGTAATGTCTATAATAGCCAAACTGTGGAAAGAGCAGAGATGTCCAAAGACAGATGAATGGATAAAGATATGGTATATATAACGATGGAATATTACTCAGCTATAAGAAAGGATGGACACTTAACCATTTACATTGACATGGATGGAACTGGAGGTCCAGTTGAGTGAAATATGTCAATCAGAGAAAGACAACTATCATATAGTTTCACTCATATGTGGAATATAAGAAATAGTGCAGGGGATCGTAAGGGAAGGGAGGGAAAATTGAATGGGAAGAAATCAGAGGGAAGAAAACCATGGGAGACTCTTACCTATAGGATACAAACTGAGGGTTGCTGGAGGAGCAGTGGGTGGGGAGATAGGTAATTGGGTGATGGGCATTAAGGAGGCCACGTGATGTGATGAGTACTAGGTGTTATATGCAACTGATGAATTATTGAATACTACATCTGAAACCAATGATGTACTATATGTTGGCTAAGTGAATTTAAATTAAAAAAAATCTAAAATAGCTCTCTTTTTAATTCTATCATAAAAGCAAAATAAACTATAATAACAATAATAATAATTTGACCTTACAAAATTGTGTTGCTTAATAAGCATGATATTATAATGATCAAAATATTTACAAATAGATGGTCTGACCAACTAATCTAATCTTCTTAGACTTACACAATGGCAGGTCATAAATTTGAGGAGGGCTTATTTTAAATATGGACAAAAGTCAACAAGGAGATGAACTGTAAAAATGCTAACAAGAAGCCTTTCTAAGAAAGACTATTACCCAAGCCACTCCATACATTCATTTGAATATTTACAGAGCCTGCTCCAGGTTACAGGCTTCTTGGGGACATTCACTATGTTTCTGTATAAGAAATATCTGTATAAGAAATATCCTATTTTTTTCTTTTTTGTTGGGGTAAAGTAAATATAAAAAATCTACCTTCTTGGGCGCCTGGGTGGCTCAGTGGGTTAAAGCCTCTGCCTTCGGCTCAGGTCATGATCCCAGTGTCCTGGGATCGAGCCCCACATCGGGCTCTCTGCTCAGTGGGGAGCCTGCTTCCTCCTCTCTCTCTGCCTGCTTGTGATCTCTGTCTGTCAAATAAATAAAATCTTTAAAAAAAAAAAAAAATCTACCTTCTTAAATATTTTTAAGTGTTCAGGTCAGTGGCCTAAGTGGCATTAAGTACATTAATGATTTGTGCAACCATCCCCATCTCCAGAACTCTTTTCATCTTGCAAAACTGAAACTCTACACCCGTTAAATGCACTCTCACCATTTTCCTCCCCCAGCCCTGGTAACCACCATTCTACTTTCTGTCTCTAGGAATCTGACTATTCTAAGTACCTTATTTAAGTGGAGTCATGCATTTTTTGTCTTTTTGGGACTGGCTTATTTCATTTAGCATAATGTCCTCCAGGTTCCCCCATGTTATAGTGTGTGTCAGAATTCCCTTCCTCTGGAAGGCTAAATAACATTCTGTTATATGGACAGACCACATTCTGTTTATTGATTCTTCTATAGATGGACACTGGGGTCCTTCTGTGTTTTAGCTATTGTGAATAATCCTGCTATGAACAGGAGTGTACAGGGGTGTTATTTTTGCCAAGGAGATAATCAAATATTCACTGTAATGCACAATTTTTGCAGAACTATTTTTACACTTGTGATATTCATTCTTTGGTCTCAGGCTTATTAATACCTAATGCTTTGTTGGTTTGTTTTTATTTTATCATTTCATTATTATTCTAATTTATATAACCAAGTAGGGGAAAAAGAACTGGATTATCTTACCTATTTAAGTATTAATTAACACTAATATGTAAAAGGGAAATTTTTCACCCCAATTAAATATAAATAACTCGAGACAAAAAAATCCTAAAAAATACATAAGTAAAACATGTACATTAAGTATAAGTTGGTTTCTTAAGTGACCTTCTTTCATCCCTCATCATCTAAGCTTCTTGAGTTGTGTGACTCAACAATGCCTAAACAGAAGGAATCAGACAAGAACTATCTCTACCTCTCTATATTCTCTTCTGAACACAAACAAGCTTAAATACCCATCATCTTAAAAAATATAATCTCTCTTGATAATCTGTCTTATCACCCTCCCCCAATGACCTTAACAGTAAAAAATGTCATCGAAAAATTTATCTGTTTCATTCTATGAATAGAGGATAAGAAAGGCAAAGAAAGATTACAATTTTATCTACTGTGTATACCAGTCTCTACTTTAAAATGAAATTTTTAGGGATAGAGCTTTTCTTTCTCAGTCCTCTTTTTAACCTAAGTCATATTTTTTCATGACTATAATAAACTGAAGATATTCTTTGAAGGATCATTTGGAGGATCCCAGGACATTAAAAAGAATACACTTGAAACCTTGATGTAACAAAGTACAGCTTTCTAAAGTCATTCTTCAAAGGCACAAGAACTAGAGCCTTGGTCTGAGAGCACACATCAGAATCCCCTAGAGAGTGGGGCCACATCCCCAGTTCCTCATTAATTAATTAAGAACCTGCATTTCTTGTGAGTTTCCATAAGACAGGGATGCTGTGGGTCATAGGACCACACTTTGAACACATCTTCTTTCTCTAAGCAGGAGGACCTTCTCTTAGACTCAATCCATGAAGAAGCATGCATGTTCCCTTAACATTAAAAACTCATCTTTAGCTGTTCCTCCTAAAAGAAATTATGTGTGATACTGTTTATTTAGTAGTTTTAGTCAATTCCTTTAATGAATTCTTGTTGGTAAAAAGTTTTTAGGTGCCCTGCACAGAGAGCCAGCTCTCATTAAGAAAATTATTACCCCAAGTGACTTTGTAATGTGTGAATATTGGTTCAGTGACTTTCTTTTCATTCTGGAACTGAGACTTATACAAGCATATATTTGGCAGGCAAGGTCTGTTGAGAAAAACCAGGAATTTGATTATATTATTTCATATATTATTCTCTATCTCCACCTGCATGGCCTTTGATGTCACTGCCATAAACTAATAGCCTTTGACTGGAAATAACCCAGACACGGGTTTGGTTTGACTCATGGAATATTTGGGGAAAAACATATGCTTGAATTAAAACTAAAAAATCAGATGCTTTGATTTTAAAATTCAGATTTCCATTTACTCTTAAACAGAAAAAAAAAGAAAAAAATAGAAGATCTGGCAACACTACTCCCAGATTTCTATTGGTCAATGATCAGTCAGAGTTGGACCCTAGCTGCCCCTCAGAGAGAACCTGAGCTCTAGCTGGCCATAGTCTGCATTCATTTTCTGTCGTCTTCACACTAGTTCACTCCATTCATGT